>NW_027394222.1:0-38989 GCF_030506205.2 Paramisgurnus dabryanus | reverse complement strand
AAAATGCCTTCAGGGGCATTCTTATGATGAGAAATGTCGTTTAAAGGCATTTCCAGCTCAGAAAAGCATTTTTTCAAGCGATTTCAACATTTCAGGTTGGACTGTGACTTTTCATGCAAAAGTGCCCAATCCGGCCTAAAATGCCTTCAGGGGCATTCTTATGATGAGAAATGTCGTTTAAAGGCATTTCCAGCTCAGAAAAGCATTTTTTCAAGCGATTTCAACATTTCAGGTTGGACTGTGACTTTTCATGCAAAAGTGCCCAATTCGGCCTAAAATGCCTTCAGGGGCATTCTTATGATGAGAAATGTCGTTTAATGGCATTTCCAGCTCAGAAAAGCATTTTTCAAGCGATTTCAACATTTCAGGTTGGACTGTGACTTTTCATGCAAAAGCGCCCAATTCGGCCTAAAATGCCTTCAGGGGCATTCTTATGATGAGAAATGTCGTTTAAAGGCAATTCCAGCTCAGAAAAGCATTTTTCAATCGAATTTCAACATTTCAGGTTGGACTGTGACTTTTCATGCAAAAGTGCCCAATTCGGCCTAAAATGCCTTCAGGGGCATTCTTATGATGAAAAATGTCGTTTAAAGGCATTTCCAGATCAGAAAAGCATTTTTCAAGCGATTTCAACATTTCAGGTTGGACTGTGACTTTTCATGCAAAAGCGCCCAATTCGGCCTAAAATGCCTTCAGGGGCATTCTTATGATGAGAAATGTCGTTTAAAGGCATTTCCAGCTCAGAAAAGCATTTTTCAAGCGATTTCAACATTTCAGGTTGGACTGTGACTTTTCATCCAAAAGCGCCCAATTCGGCCTAAAATGCCTTCAGTGGCATTCTTATGATGAGAAATGTCGTTTAAAGGCATTTCCAGCTCAGAAAAGCATTTTTCAAGCGATTTCAACATTTCAGGTTGTACTGTGACTTTTCATGCAAAAGCGCCCAATTCGGCCCTAAAATGCCTTCAGGGGCATTCTTATGATGAGAAATGTCGTTTAAAGGCATTTCCAGCTCAGAAAAGCATTTTTCAAGCGATTTCAACATTTCAGGATGGACTGTGCCTTTTCATGCAAAAGTGCCCAATCCGGCCTAAAATGCCTTCAGGGGCATTCTTATGATGAGAAATGTCGTTTAAAGGCATTTCCAGCTCAGAAAAGCATTTTTCAAGCGATTTCAACATTTCAGGTTGGACTGTGACTTTTCATGCAAAAGTGCCCAATTCGGCTTAAAATGCCTTCAGGGGCATTCTTATGATGAGAAATGTCGTTTAAAGGCATTTTCCAGCTAAGAAAAGCATTTTTCAAGCAATTTCAACATTTCAGGTTGGACTGTGACTTTTCATGCAAAAGTGCCCAATTCGGCCTAAAATGCCTTCAGGGGCATTCTTATGATGAGAAATGTCGTTTAAAGGCATTTCCAGCTCAGAAAAGGATTTTTCAAGCGATTTCAACATTTCAGGTTGGACTGTGACTTTTCATGCAAAAGTGCCCAATTCGGCCTAAAATGCCTTCAGGGGCATTCTTATGATGAGAAATGTCGTTTAAAGGCATTTCCAGCTCAGAAAAGCATTTTTCAAGCGATTTCAACATTTCAGGTTGGACTGTGACTTTTCATGCAAAAGCGCCCAATTCGGCCTAAAATGCCTTCAGGGGCATTCTTATGATGAGAAATGTCGTTTAAAGGCATTTCCAGCTCAGAAAAGCATTTTTCAAGCGATTTCAACATTTCAGGTTGGACTGTGACTTTTTATGCAAAAGCGCCCAATTCGGCCTAAAATGCCTTCAGGGGCATTCTTATGATGAGAAATGTCGTTTAAAGGCATTTCCAGCTCAGAAAAGCATTTTTCAAGCGATTTCAACATTTCAGGTTGGACTGTGACTTTTCATGCAAAAGCGCCCAATTCGGCCTAAAATGCCTTCAGGGGCATTCTTATGATGAGAAATGTCGTTTAAAGGCATTTCCAGCTCAGAAAAGCATTTTTCAAGCGATTTCAACATTTCAGGTTGGACTGTGACTTTTCATGCAAAAGTGACCAATTCGGCCTAAAATGCCTTCAGGGGCATTCTTATGATGAGAAATGTCGTTTAAAGGCATTTCCAGCTCAGAAAAGCATTTTTCAAGCGATTTCAACATTTCAGGTTGGACTGTGACTTTTCATGCAAAAGTGCCCAATTCGGCTTAAAATGCCTTCAGGGGCATTCTTATGATGAGAAATGTCGTTTAAAGGCATTTTCCAGCTAAGAAAAGCATTTTTCAAGCGATTTCAACATTTCAGGTTGGACTGTGACTTTTCATTCAAAAGTGCCCAATTCGGCCTAAAATGCCTTCAGGGGCATTCTTATGATGAGAAATGTCGTTTAAAGGCATTTCCAGCTCAGAAAAGCATTTTTCAAGCGATTTCAACATTTCAGGTTGGACTGTGACTTTTCATGCAAAAGTGCCCAATTCGGCCTAAAATGCCTTCAGGGGCATTCTTATGATGAGAAATGTCGTTTAAAGGCATTTCCAGCTCAGAAAAGCATTTTTCAAGCGATTTCAACATTTCAGGTTGGACTGTGACTTTTCATGCAAAAGCGCCCAATTCGGCCTAAAATGCCTTCAGGGGCATTCTTATGATGAGAAATGTCGTTTAAAGGCATTTCCAGCTCAGAAAAGCATTTTTCAAGCGATTTCAACATTTCAGGTTGGACTGTGACTTTTCATGCAAAAGTGACCAATTCGGCCTAAAATGCCTTCAGGGATTCTTATGATGAGAAATGTCGTTTAAAGGCATTTCCAGCTCAGAAAAGCATTTTTTCAAGCGATTTCAACATTTCATGTTGGACTGTGACTTTTCATGCAAAAGCGCCCAATTCGGCCTAAAATGCCTTCAGGGGAATTCTTATGATGAGAAATGTCGTTTAAAGGCATTTCCAGCTCAGAAAAGCATTTTTCAAGCGATTTCAACATTTCAGGTTGGACTGTGACTTTTCATGCAAAAGCGCCCATTTCGGCCTAAAATGCCTTCAGGGGCATTCTTATGATGAGAAATGTCGTTTAAAGGCATTTCCAGCTCAGAAAAGCATTTTTCAAGCGATTTCAACATTTCAGGTTGGACTGTGACTTTTCATGCAAAAGTGCCCAATTCCGCCTAAAATGCCTTCAGGGGCATTCTTATGATGAGAAATGTCGTTTAAAGGCATTTCCAGCTCAGAAAAGCATTTTTCAAGCGATTTCAACATTTCAGGTTGGACTGTGACTTTTCATGCAAAAGCGCCCAATTCGGCCTAAAATGCCTTCAGGGGCATTCTTATGATGAGAAATGTCGTTTAAAGGCATTTCCAGCTCAGAAAAGCATTTTTTCAAGCGATTTCAACATTTCAGGTTGGACTGTGACTTTTCATGCAAAAGTGCCCAATCCGGCCTAAAATGCCTTCAGGGGCATTCTTATGATGAGAAATGTCGTTTAAAAGGCATTTCCAGCTCAGAAAAAGCATTTTTCAAGCGATTTCAACATTTCAGGTTGGACTGTGACTTTTCATGCAAAAGTGCCCAATTCGGCTTAAAATGCCTTCAGGGGCATTCTTATGATGAGAAATGTCGTTTAAAGGCATTTTCCAGCTAAGAAAAGCATTTTTCAAGCAATTTCAACATTTCAGGTTGGACTGTGACTTTTCATGCAAAAGTGCCCAATTCGGCCTAAAATGCCTTCAGGGGCATTCTTATGATGAGAAATGTCGTTTAAAGGCATTTCCAGATCAGAAAAGCATTTTTCAAGCGATTTCAACATTTCAGGTTGGACTGTGACTTTTCATGCAAAAGTGCCCAATTCGATCTAAAATGACTTCAGGGGCATTCTTATGATGAGAAATGTCGTTTAAAGGCATTTCCAGCTCAGAAAAGCATTTTTCAAGCGATTTCAACATTTCAGGTTGGACTGTGACTTTTCTTGCAAAAGTGCCCAATTCGGCCTAAAATGCCTTCAGGGGCATTCTTATGATGAGAAATGTCGTTTAAAGGCATTTCCAGCTCAGAAAAGCATTTTTCAAGCGATTTCAACATTTCAGGTTGGACTGTGACTTTTCTTGCAAAAGCGCCCAATTCGGCCTAAAAATGCCTTCAGGGGGCATTCTTATGATGAGAAATGTCGTTTAAAGGCATTTCCAGCTCAGAAAAGCATTTTTCAATCGATTTCAACATTTCAGGTTGGACTGTGACTTTTCATGCAAAAGTGACCAATTCGGCCTAAAATGCCTTCAGGGGCAATCTTATGATGAGAAATGTCGTTTAAAGGCATTTCCAGATCAGAAAAGCATTTTTCAAGCGATTTCAACATTTCAGGTTGGACTGTGACTTTTCATGCAAAAGTGCCCAATTCGGCCTAAAATGCCTTCAGGGGCATTCTTATGATGAGAAATGTCGTTTAAAGGCATTTTCCAGCTAAGAAAAGCATTTTTCAAGCGATTTCAACATTTCAGGTTGGACTGTGACTTTTCATGCAAAAGCGCCCAATTCGGCCTAAAATGCCTTCAGGGGCATTCTTATGATGAGAAATGTCGTTTAAAGGCATTTCCAGCTCAGAAAAGCATTTTTTCAAGCGATTTCAACATTTCAGGTTGGACTGTTACTTTTCATGCAAAAAGTGCCTAATTCGGCCTAAAATGCATTCAGAAACATTCTTATGATGAGAAATGTCGTTTAAAGGCATTTCCAGCCCAGAAAAGCATTTTTCAAGCGATTTCAACATTTCAGGTTGGACTGTTACTTTTCATGCAAAAGTGCCCAATTCGGCCTAAAATGCCTTCAGGGGCATTCTTATGATAAGAAATGTCGTTTAAAGGCATTTCCAGCTCAGAAAAGCATTTTTCAAGCGATTTCAACATTTCAGGTTGGACTGTGACTTTTCATGCAAAAGTGCCCAATTCGGCCTAAAATGCCTTCAGGGGCATTCTTATGATGAGAAATGTCGTTTTAAAGGCATTTCCAGCTCAGAAAAGCATTTTTTCAAGCGATTTCAACATTTCAGGTTGGACTGTGACTTTTCATGCAAAAGCGCCCAATTCGGCCTAAAATGCCTTCAGGGGCATTCTTATGATGAGAAATGTCGTTTAAAGGCATTTCCAGCTCAGAAAAGCATTTTTCAAGCAATTTCAACATTTTCAGGTTGGACTGTGACTTTTCATGCAAAAGCGCCCAATTCGGCCCTAAAATGCCTTCAGGGGCATTCTTATGATGAGAAATGTCGTTTAAAGGCATTTCCAGCTCAGAAAAGCATTTTTCAAGCGATTTCAACATTTCAGGTTGTACTGTGACTTTTCATGCAAAAGCGCCCAATTCGGCCCTAAAATGCCTTCAGGGGCATTCTTATGATGAGAAATGTCGTTTAAAGGCATTTCCAGCTCAGAAAAGCATTTTTTCAAGCGATTTCAACATTTCAGGTTGGACTGTGACTTTTCATGCAAAAGTGCCCAATTCGGCTTAAAATGCCTTCAGGGGCATTCTTATGATGAGAAATGTCGTTTTTAAGGCATTTTTCCAGCTAAGAAAAGCATTTTTCAAGCAATTTCAACATTTCAGGTTGGACTGTGATTTTTCATGCAAAAGTGCCCAATTCGGCCCTAAAAATGCCTTTCAGGGGCATTCTTATGATGAGAAATGTCGTTTAAAGGCATTTCCAGCTCAGAAAAGCATTTTTCAAGCGATTTCAACATTTCAGGTTGGACTGTGACTTTTCATGCAAAAGCGCCCAATTCGGCCTAAAATGCCTTCAGGGGCATTCTTATGATGAGAAATGTCGTTTAAAGGCATTTCCAGCTCAGAAAAGCATTTTTCAAGCGATTTCAACATTTCAGGTTGTACTGTGACTTTTCATGCAAAAGCGCCCAATTCGGCCTAAAATGCCTTCAGGGGCATTCTTATGATGAGAAATGTCGTTTAAAGGCATTTCCAGCTCAGAAAAGCATTTTTCAAGCGATTTCAACATTTCAGGTTGGACTGTGAATTTTCATGCAAAAGTGCCCAATCCGGCCTAAAATGCCTTCAGGGGCATTCTTATGATGAGAAATGTCGTTTAAAGGCATTTCCAGCTCAGAAAAGCATTTTTCAAGCGATTTCAACATTTCAGGTTGGACTGTGACTTTTCATGCAAAAGTGCCCAATTCGGCTTAAAATGCCTTCAGGGGCATTCTTATGATGAGAAATGTCGTTTAAAGGCATTTTCCAGCTAAGAAAAGCATTTTTCAAGCGATTTCAACATTTCAGGTTGGACTGTGACTTTTCATGCAAAAGTGCCCAATTCGGCCCTAAAATGCCTTCAGGGGCATTCTTATGATGAGAAATGTCGTTTAAAGGCATTTCCAGCTCAGAAAAGCATTTTTCAAGCGATTTCAACATTTCAGGTTGGACTGTGACTTTTCATGCAAAAGTGCCCAATTCGGCCTAAAATGCCTTCAGGGGCATTCTTATGATGAGAAATGTCGTTTAAAGGCATTTCCAGCTCAGAAAAGCATTTTTCAAGCGATTTCAACATTTCAGGTTGGACTGTGACTTTTCATGCAAAAGCGCCCAATTCGGCCTAAAATGCCTTCAGGGGCATTCTTATGATGAGAAATGTCGTTTTAAAGGCATTTCCAGCTCAGAAAAGCATTTTTTCAAGCGATTTCAACATTTCAGGTTGGACTGTGACTTTTCATGCAAAAGCGCCCAATTCGGCCTAAAAATGCCTTCAGGGGCATTCTTATGATGAGAAATGTCGTTTTAAAGGCATTTCCAGCTCAGAAAAGCATTTTTAAAGCGATTTCAACATTTCAGGTTGGACTGTGACTTTTCATGCAAAAGTGCACAATTCGGCCTAAAATGCCTTCAGGGGCATTCTTATGATGAGAAATGTCGTTTAAAGGCATTTTCCAGCTCAGAAAAGCATTTTTCAAGCGATTTCAACATTTCAGGTTGGACTGTGACTTTTCATGCAAAAGTGCCCAATTCGGCCTAAAATGCCTTCAGGGGCATTCTTATGATGAGAAATGTCGTTTTAAAGGCATTTTCCAGCTAAGAAAAGAATTTTTCAAGCGATTTCAACATTTCAGGTTGGACTGTGACTTTTCATGCAAAAGTGCCCAATTCGGCCTAAAAATGCCTTCAGGGGCATTCTTATGATGAGAAATGTCGTTTAAAGGCATTTCCAGCTCAGAAAAGCATTTTTCAAGCGATTTCAACATTTCAGGTTGGACTGTGACTTTTCATGCAAAAGTGCCCAATTCGGCCTAAAATGCCTTCAGGGGCATTCTTATGATGAGAAATGTCGTTTAAAGGCATTTCCAGCTCAGAAAAGCATTTTTCAAGCGATTTCAACATTTCAGGTTGGACTGTGACTTTTCATGCAAAAGCGCCCAATTCGGCCTAAAATGCCTTCAGGGGCATTCTTATGATGAGAAATGTCGTTTAAAGGCATTTCCAGCTCAGAAAAGCATTTTTCAAGCGATTTCAACATTTCAGGTTGGACTGTGACTTTTCATGCAAAAGCGCCCAATTCGGCCTAAAATGCCTTCAGGGGCATTCTTATGATGAGAAATGTCGTTTAAAGGCATTTCCAGCTCAGAAAAGCATTTTTCAAGCGATTTCAACATTTCATGTTGGACTGTGACTTTTCATGCAAAAGCGCCCAATTCGGCCTAAAATGCCTTCAGAGGAATTCTTATGATGAGAAATGTCGTTTTAAAGGCATTTCCAGCTCAGAAAAGCATTTTTCAAGCGATTTTCAACATTTCAGGTTGGACTGTGACTTTTCATGCAAAAGCGCCCAATTCGGCCTAAAATGCCTTCAGGGGCATTCTTATGATGAGAAATGTCGTTTAAAGGCATTTCCAGCTCAGAAAAGCATTTTTCAAGCGATTTCAACATTTCAGGTTGGACTGTGACTTTTCATGCAAAAGTGCCCAATTCGGCTTAAAATGCCTTCAGGGGCATTCTTATGATGAGAAAATGTCGTTTAAAGGCATTTTCCAGCTAAGAAAAGCATTTTTCAAGCGATTTCAACATTTCAGGTTGGACTGTGACTTTTCATGCAAAAGTGCCCAATTCGGCCTAAAATGCCTTCAGGGGCATTCTTATGATGAGAAATGTCGTTTAAAGGCATTTCCAGCTCAGAAAAGCATTTTTCAAGCGATTTCAACATTTCAGGTTGGACTGTGACTTTTCATGCAAAAGCGCCCAATTCGGCCTAAAATGCCTTCAGGGGCATTCTTATGATGAGAAATGTCGTTTAAAGGCATTTCCAGCTCAGAAAAGCATTTTTCAAGCGATTTCAACATTTCAGGTTGGACTGTGACTTTTCATGCAAAAGCGCCCAATTCGGCCTAAAATGCCTTCAGGGGCATTCTTATGATGAGAAATGTCGTTTAAAGGCATTTCCAGCTCAGAAAAGCATTTTTAAAGCGATTTCAACATTTCAGGTTGGACTGTGACTTTTCATGCAAAAGTGCACAATTCGGCCTAAAATGCCTTCAGGGGCATTCTTATGATGAGAAATGTCGTTTAAAGGCATTTCCAGCTCAGAAAAGCATTTTTTCAAGCGATTTCAACATTTCAGGTTGGACTGTGACTTTTCATGCAAAAGTGCCCAATTCGGCCTAAAATGCCTTCAGGGGCATTCTTATGATGAGAAATGTCGTTTTAAAGGCATTTCCAGCTCAGAAAAGCATTTTTCAAGCGATTTCAACATTTCAGGTTGGACTGTGACTTTTTCATGCAAAAGCGCCCAATTCGGCCTAAAATGCCTTCAGGGGCATTCTTATGATGAGAAATGTCGTTTAAAGGCATTTCCAGCTCAGAAAAGCATTTTTCAAGCGATTTCAACATTTCAGGTTGGACTGTGACTTTTCATGCAAAAGCGCCCAATTCGGCCTAAAATGCCTTCAGGGGCATTCTTATGATGAGAAATGTCGTTTAAAGGCATTTCCAGCTCAGAAAAGCATTTTTCAAGCGATTTCAACATTTCATGTTGGACTGTGACTTTTCATGCAAAAGCGCCCAATTCGGCCTAAAATGCCTTCAGGGGCATTCTTATGATGAGAAATGTCGTTTAAAGGCATTTCCAGCTCAGAAAAGCATTTTTCAAGCGATTTCAACATTTCAGGTTGGACTGTGACTTTTCATGCAAAAGCGCCCAATTCGGCCTAAAATGCCTTCAGGGGCATTCTTATGATGAGAAATGTCGTTTAAAGGCATTTCCAGCTCAGAAAAGCATTTTTCAAGCGATTTCAACATTTCAGGTTGGACTGTGACTTTTCATGCAAAAGTGCCCAATTCGGCTTAAAATGCCTTCAGGGGCATTCTTATGATGAGAAATGTCGTTTAAAGGCATTTTTCCAGCTAAGAAAAGCATTTTTCAAGCGATTTCAACATTTCAGGTTGGACTGTGACTTTTCATGCAAAAGTGCCCAATTCGGCCTAAAATGCCTTCAGGGGCATTCTTATGATGAGAAATGTCGTTTAAAGGGCATTTCCAGCTCAGAAAAGCATTTTTCAAGCGATTTCAACATTTCAGGTTGGACTGTGACTTTTCATGCAAAAGTGCCCAATTCGGCCTAAAATGCCTTCAGGGGCATTCTTATGATGAGAAATGTCGTTTAAAAGGCATTTCCAGCTCAGAAAAGCATTTTTCAAGCGATTTCAACATTTCAGGTTGGACTGTGACTTTTCATGCAAAAGCGCCCAATTCGGCCTAAAATGCCTTCAGGGGCATTCTTATGATGAGAAATGTCGTTTAAAGGCATTTCCAGCTCAGAAAAGCATTTTTCAAGCGATTTCAACATTTCAGGTTGTACTGTGACTTTTCATGCAAAAGCGCCCAATTCGGCCTAAAATGCCTTCAGGGGCATTCTTATGATGAGAAATGTCGTTTAAAGGCATTTCCAGCTCAGAAAAGCATTTTTCAAGCGATTTCAACATTTCAGGTTGGACTGTGACTTTTCATGCAAAAGTGCCCAATCCGGCCTAAAATGCCTTCAGGGGCATTCTTATGATGAGAAATGTCGTTTAAAGGCATTTCCAGCTCAGAAAAGCATTTTTCAAGCGATTTCAACATTTCAGGTTGGACTGTGACTTTTCATGCAAAAGTGCCCAATTCGGCTTAAAATGCCTTCAGGGGCATTCTTATGATGAGAAATGTCGTTTAAAGGCATTTTCCAGCTAAGAAAAGCATTTTTCAAGCAATTTCAACATTTCAGGTTGGACTGTGACTTTTCATGCAAAAGTGCCCAATTCGGCCTAAAATGCCTTCAGGGGCATTCTTATGATGAGAAATGTCGTTTAAAGGCATTTCCAGCTCAGAAAAGCATTTTTCAAGCGATTTCAACATTTCAGGTTGGACTGTGACTTTTCATGCAAAAGTGCCCAATTCGGCCTAAAATGCCTTCAGGGGCATTCTTATGATGAGAAATGTCGTTTAAAGGCATTTCCAGCTCAGAAAAGCATTTTTCAAGCGATTTCAACATTTCAGGTTGGACTGTGACTTTTCATGCAAAAGCGCCCAATTCGGCCTAAAATGCCTTCAGGGGCATTCTTATGATGAGAAATGTCGTTTAAAGGCATTTCCAGCTCAGAAAAGCATTTTTCAAGCGATTTCAACATTTCAGGTTGGACTGTGACTTTTCATGCAAAAGCGCCCAATTCGGCCTAAAATGCCTTCAGGGGCATTCTTATGATGAGAAATGTCGTTTAAAGGCATTTCCAGCTCAGAAAAGCATTTTTCAAGCGATTTCAACATTTCAGGTTGGACTGTGACTTTTCATGCAAAAGCGCCCAATTCGGCCTAAAATGCCTTCAGGGGCATTCTTATGATGAGAAATGTCGTTTAAAGGCATTTCCAGCTCAGAAAAGCATTTTTCAAGCGATTTCAACATTTCAGGTTGGACTGTGACTTTTCATGCAAAAGTGACCAATTCGGCCTAAAATGCCTTCAGGGGCATTCTTATGATGAGAAATGTCGTTTAAAGGCATTTCCAGCTCAGAAAAGCATTTTTCAAGCGATTTCAACATTTCAGGTTGGACTGTGACTTTTCATGCAAAAGTGCCCAATTCGGCTTAAAATGCCTTCAGGGGCATTCTTATGATGAGAAATGTCGTTTAAAGGCATTTTCCAGCTAAGAAAAGCATTTTTCAAGCGATTTCAACATTTCAGGTTGGACTGTGACTTTTCATGCAAAAGTGCCCAATTCGGCCTAAAATGCCTTCAGGGGCATTCTTATGATGAGAAATGTCGTTTAAAGGCATTTCCAGCTCAGAAAAGCATTTTTCAAGCGATTTCAACATTTCAGGTTGGACTGTGACTTTTCGTGCAAAAGCGCCCAATTCGGCCTAAAATGCCTTCAGGGGAATTCTTATGATGAGTAATGTCGTTTAAAGGCATTTCCAGCTCAGAAAAGCATTTTTCAAGCGATTTCAACATTTCAGGTTGGACTGTGACTTTTCATGCAAAAGCGCCCAATTCGGCCTAAAATGCCTTCAGGGGCATTCTTATGATGAGAAATGTCGTTTAAAGGCATTTCCAGCTCAGAAAAGCATTTTTCAAGCGATTTCAACATTTCAGGTTGGACTGTGACTTTTCGTGCAAAAGCGCCCAATTCGGCCTAAAATGCCCTCAGGGCATTCTTATGATGAGAAATGTCGTTTAAAGGCATTTCCAGCTCAGAAAAGCATTTTTCAAGCGATTTCAACATTTCAGGTTGGACTGTGACTTTTCATGCAAAAGCGCCCAATTCGGCCTAAAATGCCTTCAGGGGCATTCTTATGATGAGAAATGTCGTTTAAAGGCATTTCCAGCTCAGAAAAGCATTTTTCAAGCGATTTCAACATTTCAGGTTGGACTGTGACTTTTCATGCAAAAGCGCCCAATTCGGCCTAAAATGCCTTCAGGGGCATTCTTATGATGAGAAATGTCGTTTAAAGGCATTTCCAGCTCAGAAAAGCATTTTTCAATCGATTTCAACATTTCAGGTTGGACTGTGACTTTTCATGCAAAAGTGACCAATTCGGCCTAAAATGCCTTCAGGGGCATTCTTATGATGAGAAATGTCGTTTAAAGGCATTTCCAGCTCAGAAAAGCATTTTTCAAGCGATTTCAACATTTCAGGTTGGACTGTGACTTTTCTTGCAAAAGTGCCCAATTCGGCCTAAAATGCCTTCAGGGGCATTCTTATGATGAGAAATGTCGTTTAAAGGCATTTCCAGCTCAGAAAAGCATTTTTCAAGCGATTTCAACATTTCAGGTTGGACTGTGACTTTTCTTGCAAAAGCGCCCAATTCGGCCTAAAATGCCTTCAGGGGCATTCTTATGATGAGAAATGTCGTTTAAAGGCATTTCCAGCTCAGAAAAGCATTTTTCAATCGATTTCAACATTTCAGGTTGGACTGTGACTTTTCATGCAAAAGTGACCAATTCGGCCTAAAATGCCTTCAGGGGCAATCTTATGATGAGAAATGTCGTTTAAAGGCATTTCCAGATCAGAAAAGCATTTTTCAAGCGATTTCAACATTTCAGGTTGGACTGTGACTTTTCATGCAAAAGTGCCCAATTCGGCCTAAAATGCCTTCAGGGGCATTCTTATGATGAGAAATGTCGTTTAAAGGCATTTTCAGCTCAGAAAAGCATTTTTCAAGCGATTTCAACATTTCAGGTTGGACTGTGACTTTTCTTGCAAAAGTGCCCAATTCGGCCTAAAATGCCTTCAGGGGCATTCTTATGATGAGAAATGTCGTTTAAAGGCATTTCCAGCTCAGAAAAGCATTTTTCAAGCGATTTCAACATTTCAGGTTGGACTGTGACTTTTCATGCAAAAGTGCCCAATTCGGCCTAAAATGCCTTCAGGGGCATTCTTATGATGAGAAATGTCGTTTAATGGCATTTCCAGCTCAGAAAAGCATTTTTCAAGCGATTTCAACATTTCAGGTTGGACTGTGACTTTTCATGCAAAAGCGCCCAATTCGGCCTAAAATGCCTTCAGGGGCATTCTTATGATGAGAAATGTCGTTTAAAGGCAATTCCTGCTCAGAAAAGCATTTTTCAATCGAATTTCAACATTTCAGGTTGGACTGTGACTTTTTATGCAAAAGTGCCCAATTCGGCCTAAAATGCCTTCAGGGGCATTCTTATGATGAGAAATGTCGTTTAAAGGCATTTCCAGATCAGAAAAGCATTTTTCAAGCGATTTCAACATTTCAGGTTGGACTGTGACTTTTCATGCAAAAGCGCCCAATTCGGCCTAAAATGCCTTCAGGGGCATTCTTATGATGAGAAATGTCGTTTAAAGGCATTTCCAGCTCAGAAAAGCATTTTTCAAGCGATTTCAACATTTCAGGTTGGACTGTGACTTTTCATCCAAAAGCGCCCAATTCGGCCTAAAATGCCTTCAGTGGCATTCTTATGATGAGAAATGTCGTTTAAAGGCATTTCCAGCTCAGAAAAGCATTTTTCAAGCGATTTCAACATTTCAGGTTGTACTGTGACTTTTCATGCAAAAGCGCCCAATTCGGCCTAAAATGCCTTCAGGGGCATTCTTATGATGAGAAATGTCGTTTAAAGGCATTTCCAGCTCAGAAAAGCATTTTTCAAGCGATTTCAACATTTCAGGTTGGACTGTGACTTTTCATGCAAAAGTGCCCAATCCGGCCTAAAATGCCTTCAGGGGCATTCTTATGATGAGAAATGTCGTTTAAAGGCATTTCCAGCTCAGAAAAGCATTTTTCAAGCGATTTCAACATTTCAGGTTGGACTGTGACTTTTCATGCAAAAGTGCCCAATTCGGCTTAAAATGCCTTCAGGGGCATTCTTATGATGAGAAATGTCGTTTAAAGGCATTTTCCAGCTAAGAAAAGCATTTTTCAAGCGATTTCAACATTTCAGGTTGGACTGTGACTTTTCATGCAAAAGTGCCCAATTTGGCTTAAAATGCCTTCAGGGGCATTCTTATGATGAGAAATGTCGTTTAAAGGCATTTTCCAGCTAAGAAAAGCATTTTTCAAGCGATTTCAACATTTCAGGTTGGACTGTGACTTTTCATGCAAAAGTGCCCAATTCGGCCTAAAATGCCTTCAGGGGCATTCTTATGATGAGAAATGTCGTTTAAAGGCATTTCCAGCTCAGAAAAGCATTTTTCAAGCGATTTCAACATTTCAGGTTGGACTGTGACTTTTCGTGCAAAAGCGCCCAATTCGGCCTAAAATGCCTTCAGGGGAATTCTTATGATGAGTAATGTCGTTTAAAGGCATTTCCAGCTCAGAAAAGCATTTTTCAAGCGATTTCAACATTTCAGGTTGGACTGTGACTTTTCATGCAAAAGCGCCCAATTCGGCCTAAAATGCCTTCAGGGGCATTCTTATGATGAGAAATGTCGTTTAAAGGCATTTCCAGCTCAGAAAAGCATTTTTCAAGCGATTTCAACATTTCAGGTTGGACTGTGACTTTTCATGCAAAAGCGCCCAATTCGGCCTAAAATGCCTTCAGGGGCATTCTTATGATGAGAAATGTCGTTTAAAGGCATTTCCAGCTCAGAAAAGCATTTTTCAAGCGATTTCAACATTTCAGGTTGTACTGTGACTTTTCATGCAAAAGCGCCCAATTCGGCCTAAAATGCCTTCAGGGGCATTCTTATGATGAGAAATGTCGTTTAAAGGCATTTCCAGCTCAGAAAAGCATTTTTCAAGCGATTTCAACATTTCAGGTTGGACTGTGACTTTTCATGCAAAAGTGCCCAATCCGGCCTAAAATGCCTTCAGGGGCATTCTTATGATGAGAAATGTCGTTTAAAGGCATTTCCAGCTCAGAAAAGCATTTTTCAAGCGATTTCAACATTTCAGGTTGGACTGTGACTTTTCATGCAAAAGTGCCCAATTCGGCTTAAAATGCCTTCAGGGGCATTCTTATGATGAGAAATGTCGTTTAAAGGCATTTTCCAGCTAAGAAAAGCATTTTTCAAGCAATTTCAACATTTCAGGTTGGACTGTGACTTTTCATGCAAAAGCGCCCAATTCGGCCTAAAATGCCTTCAGGGGCATTCTTATGATGAGAAATGTCGTTTAAAGGCATTTCCAGCTCAGAAAAGCATTTTTCAAGCGATTTCAACATTTCAGGTTGGACTGTGACTTTTTATGCAAAAGCGCCCAATTCGGCCTAAAATGCCTTCAGGGGCATTCTTATGATGAGAAATGTCGTTTAAAGGCATTTCCAGCTCAGAAAAGCATTTTTCAAGCGATTTCAACATTTCAGGTTGGACTGTGACTTTTCATGCAAAAGCGCCCAATTCGGCCTAAAATGCCTTCAGGGGCATTCTTATGATGAGAAATGTCGTTTAAAGGCATTTCCAGCTCAGAAAAGCATTTTTCAAGCGATTTCAACATTTCAGGTTGGACTGTGACTTTTCATGCAAAAGTGCCCAATTCGGCCTAAAATGCCTTCAGGGGCATTCTTATGATGAGAAATGTCGTTTAAAGGCATTTTCAGCTCAGAAAAGCATTTTTCAAGCGATTTCAACATTTCAGGTTGGACTGTGACTTTTCTTGCAAAAGTGCCCAATTCGGCCTAAAATGCCTTCAGGGGCATTCTTATGATGAGAAATGTCGTTTAAAGGCATTTCCAGCTCAGAAAAGCATTTTTCAAGCGATTTCAACATTTCAGCTTGGACTGTGACTTTTCATGCAAAAGTGCCCAATTCGGCCTAAAATGCCTTCAGGGGCATTCTTATGATGAGAAATGTCGTTTAATGGCATTTCCAGCTCAGAAAAGCATTTTTCAAGCGATTTCAACATTTCAGGTTGGACTGTGACTTTTCATGCAAAAGCGCCCAATTCGGCCTAAAATGCCTTCAGGGGCATTCTTATGATGAGAAATGTCGTTTAAAGGCAATTCCAGCTCAGAAAAGCATTTTTCAATCGAATTTCAACATTTCAGGTTGGACTGTGACTTTTCATGCAAAAGTGCCCAATTCGGCCTAAAATGCCTTCAGGGGCATTCTTATGATGAAAAATGTCGTTTAAAGGCATTTCCAGATCAGAAAAGCATTTTTCAAGCGATTTCAACATTTCAGGTTGGACTGTGACTTTTCATGCAAAAGCGCCCAATTCGGCCTAAAATGCCTTCAGGGGCATTCTTATGATGAGAAATGTCGTTTAAAGGCATTTCCAGCTCAGAAAAGCATTTTTCAAGCGATTTCAACATTTCAGGTTGGACTGTGACTTTTCATCCAAAAGCGCCCAATTCGGCCTAAAATGCCTTCAGTGGCATTCTTATGATGAGAAATGTCGTTTAAAGGCATTTCCAGCTCAGAAAAGCATTTTTCAAGCGATTTCAACATTTCAGGTTGTACTGTGACTTTTCATGCAAAAGCGCCCAATTCGGCCTAAAATGCCTTCAGGGGCATTCTTATGATGAGAAATGTCGTTTAAAGGCATTTCCAGCTCAGAAAAGCATTTTTCAAGCGATTTCAACATTTCAGGTTGGACTGTGACTTTTCATGCAAAAGTGCCCAATCCGGCCTAAAATGCCTTCAGGGGCATTCTTATGATGAGAAATGTCGTTTAAAGGCATTTCCAGCTCAGAAAAGCATTTTTCAAGCGATTTCAACATTTCAGGTTGGACTGTGACTTTTCATGCAAAAGTGCCCAATTCGGCCTAAAATGCCTTCAGGGGCATTCTTATGATGAGAAATGTCGTTTAATGGCATTTCCAGCTCAGAAAAGCATTTTTCAAGCGATTTCAACATTTCAGGTTGGACTGTGACTTTTCATGCAAAAGCGCCCAATTCGGCCTAAAATGCCTTCAGGGGCATTCTTATGATGAGAAATGTCGTTTAAAGGCAATTCCAGCTCAGAAAAGCATTTTTCAATCGAATTTCAACATTTCAGGTTGGACTGTGACTTTTCATGCAAAAGTGCCCAATTCGGCCTAAAATGCCTTCAGGGGCATTCTTATGATGAAAAATGTCGTTTAAAGGCATTTCCAGATCAGAAAAGCATTTTTCAAGCGATTTCAACATTTCAGGTTGGACTGTGACTTTTCATGCAAAAGCGCCCAATTCGGCCTAAAATGCCTTCAGGGGCATTCTTATGATGAGAAATGTCGTTTAAAGGCATTTCCAGCTCAGAAAAGCATTTTTCAAGCGATTTCAACATTTCAGGTTGGACTGTGACTTTTCATCCAAAAGCGCCCAATTCGGCCTAAAATGCCTTCAGTGGCATTCTTATGATGAGAAATGTCGTTTAAAGGCATTTCCAGCTCAGAAAAGCATTTTTCAAGCGATTTCAACATTTCAGGTTGTACTGTGACTTTTCATGCAAAAGCGCCCAATTCGGCCTAAAATGCCTTCAGGGGCATTCTTATGATGAGAAATGTCGTTTAAAGGCATTTCCAGCTCAGAAAAGCATTTTTCAAGCGATTTCAACATTTCAGGATGGACTGTGCCTTTTCATGCAAAAGTGCCCAATCCGGCCTAAAATGCCTTCAGGGGCATTCTTATGATGAGAAATGTCGTTTAAAGGCATTTCCAGCTCAGAAAAGCATTTTTCAAGCGATTTCAACATTTCAGGTTGGACTGTGACTTTTCATGCAAAAGTGCCCAATTCGGCTTAAAATGCCTTCAGGGGCATTCTTATGATGAGAAATGTCGTTTAAAGGCATTTTCCAGCTAAGAAAAGCATTTTTCAAGCAATTTCAACATTTCAGGTTGGACTGTGACTTTTCATGCAAAAGTGCCCAATTCGGCCTAAAATGCCTTCAGGGGCATTCTTATGATGAGAAATGTCGTTTAAAGGCATTTCCAGCTCAGAAAAGGATTTTTCAAGCGATTTCAACATTTCAGGTTGGACTGTGACTTTTCATGCAAAAGTGCCCAATTCGGCCTAAAATGCCTTCAGGGGCATTCTTATGATGAGAAATGTCGTTTAAAGGCATTTCCAGCTCAGAAAAGCATTTTTCAAGCGATTTCAACATTTCAGGTTGGACTGTGACTTTTCATGCAAAAGCGCCCAATTCGGCCTAAAATGCCTTCAGGGGCATTCTTATGATGAGAAATGTCGTTTAAAGGCATTTCCAGCTCAGAAAAGCATTTTTCAAGCGATTTCAACATTTCAGGTTGGACTGTGACTTTTTATGCAAAAGCGCCCAATTCGGCCTAAAATGCCTTCAGGGGCATTCTTATGATGAGAAATGTCGTTTAAAGGCATTTCCAGCTCAGAAAAGCATTTTTCAAGCGATTTCAACATTTCAGGTTGGACTGTGACTTTTCATGCAAAAGCGCCCAATTCGGCCTAAAATGCCTTCAGGGGCATTCTTATGATGAGAAATGTCGTTTAAAGGCATTTCCAGCTCAGAAAAGCATTTTTCAAGCGATTTCAACATTTCAGGTTGGACTGTGACTTTTCATGCAAAAGTGACCAATTCGGCCTAAAATGCCTTCAGGGGCATTCTTATGATGAGAAATGTCGTTTAAAGGCATTTCCAGCTCAGAAAAGCATTTTTCAAGCGATTTCAACATTTCAGGTTGGACTGTGACTTTTCATGCAAAAGTGCCCAATTCGGCTTAAAATGCCTTCAGGGGCATTCTTATGATGAGAAATGTCGTTTAAAGGCATTTTCCAGCTAAGAAAAGCATTTTTCAAGCGATTTCAACATTTCAGGTTGGACTGTGACTTTTCATTCAAAAGTGCCCAATTCGGCCTAAAATGCCTTCAGGGGCATTCTTATGATGAGAAATGTCGTTTAAAGGCATTTCCAGCTCAGAAAAGCATTTTTCAAGCGATTTCAACATTTCAGGTTGGACTGTGACTTTTCATGCAAAAGTGCCCAATTCGGCCTAAAATGCCTTCAGGGGCATTCTTATGATGAGAAATGTCGTTTAAAGGCATTTCCAGCTCAGAAAAGCATTTTTCAAGCGATTTCAACATTTCAGGTTGGACTGTGACTTTTCATGCAAAAGCGCCCAATTCGGCCTAAAATGCCTTCAGGGGCATTCTTATGATGAGAAATGTCGTTTAAAGGCATTTCCAGCTCAGAAAAGCATTTTTCAAGCGATTTCAACATTTCAGGTTGGACTGTGACTTTTCATGCAAAAGTGACCAATTCGGCCTAAAATGCCTTCAGGGATTCTTATGATGAGAAATGTCGTTTAAAGGCATTTCCAGCTCAGAAAAGCATTTTTCAAGCGATTTCAACATTTCATGTTGGACTGTGACTTTTCATGCAAAAGCGCCCAATTCGGCCTAAAATGCCTTCAGGGGAATTCTTATGATGAGAAATGTCGTTTAAAGGCATTTCCAGCTCAGAAAAGCATTTTTCAAGCGATTTCAACATTTCAGGTTGGACTGTGACTTTTCATGCAAAAGCGCCCATTTCGGCCTAAAATGCCTTCAGGGGCATTCTTATGATGAGAAATGTCGTTTAAAGGCATTTCCAGCTCAGAAAAGCATTTTTCAAGCGATTTCAACATTTCAGGTTGGACTGTGACTTTTCATGCAAAAGTGCCCAATTCCGCCTAAAATGCCTTCAGGGGCATTCTTATGATGAGAAATGTCGTTTAAAGGCATTTCCAGCTCAGAAAAGCATTTTTCAAGCGATTTCAACATTTCAGGTTGGACTGTGACTTTTCATGCAAAAGCGCCCAATTCGGCCTAAAATGCCTTCAGGGGCATTCTTATGATGAGAAATGTCGTTTAAAGGCATTTCCAGCTCAGAAAAGCATTTTTCAAGCGATTTCAACATTTCAGGTTGTACTGTGACTTTTCATGCAAAAGCGCCCAATTCGGCCTAAAATGCCTTCAGGGGCATTCTTATGATGAGAAATGTCGTTTAAAGGCATTTCCAGCTCAGAAAAGCATTTTTCAAGCGATTTCAACATTTCAGGTTGGACTGTGACTTTTCATGCAAAAGTGCCCAATCCGGCCTAAAATGCCTTCAGGGGCATTCTTATGATGAGAAATGTCGTTTAAAGGCATTTCCAGCTCAGAAAAGCATTTTTCAAGCGATTTCAACATTTCAGGTTGGACTGTGACTTTTCATGCAAAAGTGCCCAATTCGGCTTAAAATGCCTTCAGGGGCATTCTTATGATGAGAAATGTCGTTTAAAGGCATTTTCCAGCTAAGAAAAGCATTTTTCAAGCAATTTCAACATTTCAGGTTGGACTGTGACTTTTCATGCAAAAGCGCCCAATTCGGCCTAAAATGCCTTCAGGGGCATTCTTATGATGAGAAATGTCGTTTAAAGGCATTTCCAGCTCAGAAAAGCATTTTTCAAGCGATTTCAACATTTCAGGTTGGACTGTGACTTTTTATGCAAAAGCGCCCAATTCGGCCTAAAATGCCTTCAGGGGCATTCTTATGATGAGAAATGTCGTTTAAAGGCATTTCCAGCTCAGAAAAGCATTTTTCAAGCGATTTCAACATTTCAGGTTGGACTGTGACTTTTCATGCAAAAGCGCCCAATTCGGCCTAAAATGCCTTCAGGGGCATTCTTATGATGAGAAATGTCGTTTAAAGGCATTTCCAGCTCAGAAAAGCATTTTTCAAGCGATTTCAACATTTCAGGTTGGACTGTGACTTTTCATGCAAAAGTGACCAATTCGGCCTAAAATGCCTTCAGGGGCATTCTTATGATGAGAAATGTCGTTTAAAGGCATTTCCAGCTCAGAAAAGCATTTTTCAAGCGATTTCAACATTTCAGGTTGGACTGTGACTTTTCATGCAAAAGTGCCCAATTCGGCTTAAAATGCCTTCAGGGGCATTCTTATGATGAGAAATGTCGTTTAAAGGCATTTTCCAGCTAAGAAAAGCATTTTTCAAGCGATTTCAACATTTCAGGTTGGACTGTGACTTTTCATGCAAAAGTGCCCAATTCAGCCTAAAATGCCTTCAGGGGCATTCTTATGATAAGAAATGTCGTTTAAAGGCATTTCCAGCTCAGAAAAGCATTTTTCAAGCGATTTCAACATTTCAGGTTGGACTGTGACTTTTCGTGCAAAAGCGCCCAATTCGGCTTAAAATGCCTTCAGGGGCATTCTTATGATGAGAAATGTCGTTTAAAGGCATTTTCCAGCTAAGAAAAGCATTTTTCAAGCGATTTCAACATTTCAGGTTGGACTGTGACTTTTCATGCAAAAGCGCCCAATTCGGCCTAAAATGCCCTCAGGGCATTCTTATGATGAGAAATGTCGTTTAAAGGCATTTCCAGCTCAGAAAAGCATTTTTCAAGCGATTTCAACATTTCAGGTTGGACTGTGACTTTTCATGCAAAAGCGCCCAATTCGGCCTAAAATGCCTTCAGGGGCATTCTTATGATGAGAAATGTCGTTTAAAGGCATTTCCAGCTCAGAAAAGCATTTTTCAAGCGATTTCAACATTTCAGGTTGGACTGTGACTTTTCATGCAAAAGCGCCCAATTCGGCCTAAAATGCCTTCAGGGGCATTCTTATGATGAGAAATGTCGTTTAAAGGCATTTCCAGCTCAGAAAAGCATTTTTCAATCGATTTCAACATTTCAGGTTGGACTGTGACTTTTCATGCAAAAGTGACCAATTCGGCCTAAAATGCCTTCAGGGGCAATCTTATGATGAGAAATGTCGTTTAAAGGCATTTCCAGCTCAGAAAAGCATTTTTCAATCGATTTCAACATTTCAGGTTGGACTGTGACTTTTCATGCAAAAGTGCCCAATTCGGCCGAAAATGCCTTCAGGGGCATTCTTATGATGAGAAATGTCGTTTAAAGGCATTTCCAGATCAGAAAAGCATTTTTCAAGCGATTTCAACATTTCAGGTTGGACTGTGACTTTTCATGCAAAAGTGCCCAATTCGGCCTAAAATGCCTTCAGGGGCATTCTTATGATGAGAAATGTCGTTTAAAGGCATTTCCAGCTCAGAAAAGCATTTTTCAAGCGATTTCAACATTTCAGGTTGGACTGTGACTTTTCTTGCAAAAGTGCCCAATTCGGCCTAAAATGCCTTCAGGGGCATTCTTATGATGAGAAATGTCGTTTAAAGGCATTTCCAGCTCAGAAAAGCATTTTTCAAGCGATTTCAACATTTCAAGTTGGACTGTGACTTTTCTTGCAAAAGCGCCCAATTCGGCCTAAAATGCCTTCAGGGGCATTCTTATGATGAGAAATGTCGTTTAAAGGCATTTCCAGCTCAGAAAAGCATTTTTCAATCGATTTCAACATTTCAGGTTGGACTGTGACTTTTCATGCAAAAGTGACCAATTCGGCCTAAAATGCCTTCAGGGGCAATCTTATGATGAGAAATGTCGTTTAAAGGCATTTCCAGATCAGAAAAGCATTTTTCAAGCGATTTCAACATTTCAGGTTGGACTGTGACTTTTCATGCAAAAGTGCCCAATTCGGCCTAAAATGGCTTCAGGGGCATTCTTATGATGAGAAATGTCGTTTAAAGGCATTTCCAGCTCAGAAAAGCATTTTTCAAGCGATTTCAACATTTCAGGTTGGACTGTGACTTTTCATGCAAAAGTGCCCAATTCGGCCTAAAATGCCTTCAGGGGCATTCTTATGATGAGAAATGTCGTTTAATGGCATTTCCAGCTCAGAAAAGCATTTTTCAAGCGATTTCAACATTTCAGGTTGGACTGTGACTTTTCATGCAAAAGCGCCCAATTCGGCCTAAAATGCCTTCAGGGGCATTCTTATGATGAGAAATGTCGTTTAAAGGCAATTCCAGCTCAGAAAAGCATTTTTCAATCGAATTTCAACATTTCAGGTTGGACTGTGACTTTTCATGCAAAAGTGCCCAATTCGGCCTAAAATGCCTTCAGGGGCATTCTTATGATGAGAAATGTCGTTTAAAGGCATTTCCAGATCAGAAAAGCATTTTTCAAGCGATTTCAACATTTCAGGTTGGACTGTGACTTTTCATGCAAAAGCGCCCAATTCGGCCTAAAATGCCTTCAGGGGCATTCTTATGATGAGAAATGTCGTTTAAAGGCATTTCCAGCTCAGAAAAGCATTTTTCAAGCGATTTCAACATTTCAGGTTGGACTGTGACTTTTCTTGCAAAAGTGCCCAATTCGGCCTAAAATGCCTTCAGTGGCATTCTTATGATGAGAAATGTCGTTTAAAGGCATTTCCAGCTCAGAAAAGCATTTTTCAAGCGATTTCAACATTTCAGGTTGTACTGTGACTTTTCATGCAAAAGCGCCCAATTCGGCCTAAAATGCCTTCAGGGGCATTCTTATGATGAGAAATGTCGTTTAAAGGCATTTCCAGCTCAGAAAAGCATTTTTCAAGCGATTTCAACATTTCAGGTTGGACTGTGACTTTTCATGCAAAAGTGCCCAATTCGGCTTAAAATGCCTTCAGGGGCATTCTTATGATGAGAAATGTCGTTTAAAGGCATTTTCCAGCTAAGAAAAGCATTTTTCAAGCGATTTCAACATTTCAGGTTGGACTGTGACTTTTCATTCAAAAGTGCCCAATTCGGCCTAAAATGCCTTCAGGGGCATTCTTATGATGAGAAATGTCGTTTAAAGGCATTTCCAGCTCAGAAAAGCATTTTTCAAGCGATTTCAACATTTCAGGTTGGACTGTGACTTTTCATGCAAAAGTGCCCAATTCGGCCTAAAATGCCTTCAGGGGCATTCTTATGATGAGAAATGTCGTTTAAAGGCATTTCCAGCTCAGAAAAGCATTTTTCAAGCGATTTCAACATTTCAGGTTGGACTGTGACTTTTCATGCAAAAGCGCCCAATTCGGCCTAAAATGCCTTCAGGGGCATTCTTATGATGAGAAATGTCGTTTAAAGGCATTTCCAGCTCAGAAAAGCATTTTTCAAGCGATTTCAACATTTCAGGTTGGACTGTGACTTTTCATGCAAAAGTGACCAATTCGGCCTAAAATGCCTTCAGGGATTCTTATGATGAGAAATGTCGTTTAAAGGCATTTCCAGCTCAGAAAAGCATTTTTCAAGCGATTTCAACATTTCATGTTGGACTGTGACTTTTCATGCAAAAGCGCCCAATTCGGCCTAAAATGCCTTCAGGGGAATTCTTATGATGAGAAATGTCGTTTAAAGGCATTTCCAGCTCAGAAAAGCATTTTTCAAGCGATTTCAACATTTCAGGTTGGACTGTGACTTTTCATGCAAAAGCGCCCATTTCGGCCTAAAATGCCTTCAGGGGCATTCTTATGATGAGAAATGTCGTTTAAAGGCATTTCCAGCTCAGAAAAGCATTTTTCAAGCGATTTCAACATTTCAGGTTGGACCGTGACTTTTCATGCAAAAGTGCCCAATTCCGCCTAAAATGCCTTCAGGGGCATTCTTATGATGAGAAATGTCGTTTAAAGGCATTTCCAGCTCAGAAAAGCATTTTTCAAGCGATTTCAACATTTCAGGTTGGATTTTGACTTTTCATGCAAAAACGCCCAATTCGGCCTAAAATGCCTTCAGGGGCATTCTTATGATGAGAAATGTCGTTTAAAGGCATTTCCAGCTCAGAAAAGCATTTTTCAATCGATTTCAACATTCCAGGTTGGACTGTGACTTTTCATGCAAAAGTGACCAATTCGGCCTAAAATGCCTTCAGGGGCATTCTTATGATGAGAAATGTCGTTTAAAGGCATTTCCAGCTCAGAAAAGCATTCTTCAAGCGATTTCAACATTTCAGGTTGGACTGTGACTTTTCATGCAAAAGCGCCCAATTCGGCCTAAAATGCCTTCAGGGGTATTCTTATGATGAGAAATGTCGTTTAAAGGCATTTCCAGCTCAGAAAAGCATTTTTCAAGCGATTTCAACATTTCAGGTTGGACTGTGACTTTTCATGCAAAAGCGCCCAATTCGGCCTAAAATGCCTTCAGGGGCATTCTTATGATGAGAAATGTCGTTTAAAGGCATTTCCAGCTCAGAAAAGCATTTTTCAAGCGATTTCAACATTTCAGGTTGGACTGTGACTTTTCATGCAAAAGTGACCAATTCGGCCTAAAATGCCTTCAGGGGCATTCTTATGATGAGAAATGTCGTTTAAAGGCATTTCCAGCTCAGAAAAGCATTTTTCAAGCGATTTCAACATTTCATGTTGGACTGTGACTTTTCATGCAAAAGCGCCCAATTCGGCCTAAAATGCCTTCAGAGGAATTCTTATGATGAGAAATGTCGTTTAAAGGCATTTCCAGCTCAGAAAAGCATTTTTCAAGCGATTTCAACATTTCAGGTTGGACTGTGACTTTTCATGCAAAAGTGACCAATTCGGCCTAAAATGCCTTCAGGGGCATTCTTATGATGAGAAATGTCGTTTAAAGGCATTTCCAGCTCAGAAAAGCATTTTTCAAGCGATTTCAACATTTCATGTTGGACTGTGACTTTTCATGCAAAAGCGCCCAATTCGGCCTAAAATGCCTTCAGGGGAATTCTTATGATGAGAAATGTCGTTTAAAGGCATTTCCAGCTCAGAAAAGCATTTTTCAAGCGATTTCAACATTTCAGGTTGGACTGTGACTTTTCATGCAAAAGCGCCCAATTCGGCCTAAAATGCCTTCAGGGGCATTCTTATGATGAGAAATGTCGTTTAAAGGCATTTCCAGCTCAGAAAAGCATTTTTCAAGCGATTTCAACATTTCAGGTTGGACTGTGACTTTTCATGCAAAAGTGCCCAATTCCGTCTAAAATGCCTTCAGGGGCATTCTTATGATGAGAAATGTCGTTTAAAGGCATTTCCAGCTCAGAAAAGCATTTTTCAAGCGATTTCAACATTTCAGGTTGGATTTTGACTTTTCATGCAAAAACGCCCAATTCGGCCTAAAATGCCTTCAGGGGCATTCTTATGATGAGAAATGTCGTTTAAAGGCATTTCCAGCTCAGAAAAGCATTTTTCAATCAATTTCAACATTCCAGGTTGGACTGTGACTTTTCATGCAAAAGTGACCAATTCGGCCTAAAATGCCTTCAGGGGCATTCTTATGATGAGAAATGTCGTTTAAAGGCATTTCCAGCTCAGAAAAGCATTCTTCAAGCGATTTCAACATTTCAGGTTGGACTGTGACTTTTCATGCAAAAGCGCCCAATTCGGCCTAAAATGCCTTCAGGGGTATTCTTATGATGAGAAATGTCGTTTAAAGGCATTTCCAGCTCAGAAAAGCATTTTTCAAGCGATTTCAACATTTCAGGTTGGACTGTGACTTTTCGTGCAAAAGCGCCCAATTCGGCCTAAAATGCCTTCAGGGGCATTCTTATGATGAGAAATGTCGTTTAAAGGCATTTCCAGCTCAGAAAAGCATTTTTCAAGCGATTTCAACATTTCAGGTTGGACTGTGACTTTTCGTGCAAAAGCGCCCAATTCGGCCTAAAATGCCTTCAGGGGCATTCTTATGATGAGAAATGTCGTTTAAAGGCATTTCCAGCTCAGAAAAGCATTTTTCAAGCGATTTCAACATTTCAGGTTGGACTGTGACTTTTCATGCAAAAGTGACCAATTCGGCCTAAAATGCCTTCAGGGGCATTCTTATGATGAGAAATGTCGTTTAAAGGCATTTCCAGCTCAGAAAAGCATTTTTCAAGCGATTTCAACATTTCATGTTGGACTGTGACTTTTCATGCAAAAGCGCCCAATTCGGCCTAAAATGCCTTCAGAGGAATTCTTATGATGAGAAATGTCGTTTAAAGGCATTTCCAGCTCAGAAAAGCATTTTTCAAGCGATTTCAACATTTCAGGTTGGACTGTGACTTTTCATGCAAAAGTGACCAATTCGGCCTAAAATGCCTTCAGGGGCATTCTTATGATGAGAAATGTCGTTTAAAGGCATTTCCAGCTCAGAAAAGCATTTTTCAATCGATTTCAACATTTCATGTTGGACTGTGACTTTTCATGCAAAAGCGCCCAATTCGGCCTAAAATGCCTTCAGGGGAATTCTTATGATGAGAAATGTCGTTTAAAGGCATTTCCAGCTCAGAAAAGCATTTTTCAAGCGATTTCAACATTTCAGGTTGGACTGTGACTTTTCATGCAAAAGCGCCCAATTCGGCCTAAAATGCCTTCAGGGGCATTCTTATGATGAGAAATGTCGTTTAAAGGCATTTCCAGCTCAGAAAAGCATTTTTCAAGCGATTTCAACATTTCAGGTTGGACTGTGACTTTTCATGCAAAAGTGACCAATTCGGCCTAAAATGCCTTCAGGGGCATTCTTATGATGAGAAATGTCGTTTAAAGGCATTTCCAGCTCAGAAAAGCATTTTTCAAGCGATTTCAACATTTCAGGTTGGACTGTGACTTTTCATGCAAAAGTGCCCAATTCCGCCTAAAATGCCTTCAGGGGCATTCTTATGATGAGAAATGTCGTTTAAAGGCATTTCCAGCTCAGAAAAGCATTTTTCAAGCGATTTCAACATTTCATGTTGGACTTTGACTTTTCATGCAAAAGCGCCCAATTCGGCCTAAAATGCCTTCAGGGGAATTCTTATGATGAGAAATGTCGTTTAAAGGCATTTCCAGCTCAGAAAAGCATTTTTCAAGCGATTTCAACATTTCAGGTTGGACTGTGACTTTTCATGCAAAAGCGCCCAATTCGGCCTAAAATGCCTTCAGGGGCATTCTTATGATGAGAAATGTCGTTTAAAGGCATTTCCAGCTCAGAAAAGCATTTTTCAAGCGATTTCAACATTTCAGGTTGGACTGTGACTTTTCATGCAAAAGTGCCCAATTCCGTCTAAAATGCCTTCAGGGGCATTCTTATGATGAGAAATGTCGTTTAAAGGCATTTCCAGCTCAGAAAAGCATTTTTCAAGCGATTTCAACATTTCAGGTTGGATTTTAACTTTTCATGCAAAAACGCCCAATTCGGCCTAAAATGCCTTCAGGGGCATTCTTATGATGAGAAATGTCGTTTAAAGGCATTTCCAGCTCAGAAAAGCATTTTTCAATCAATTTCAACATTCCAGGTTGGACTGTGACTTTTCATGCAAAAGTGCCCAATTCGGCCTAAAATGCCTTCAGGGGCATTCTTATGATGAGAAATGTCGTTTAAAGGCATTTCCAGCTCAGAAAAGCATTTTTCAAGCGATTTCAACATTTCAGGTTGGACTGTGACTTTTCATGCAAAAGCGCCCAATTCGGCCTAAAATGCCTTCAGGGGCATTCTTATGATGAGAAATGTCGTTTAAAGGCATTTCCAGCTCAGAAAAGCATTTTTCAATCAATTTCAACATTCCAGGTTGGACTGTGACTTTTCATGCAAAAGTGCCCAATTCGGCCTAAAATGCCTTCAGGGGCATTCTTATGATGAGAAATGTCGTTTAAAGGCATTTCCAGCTCAGAAAAGCATTTTTCAAGCGATTTCAACATTTCAGGTTGGACTGTGACTTTTCATGCAAAAGTGACCAATTCGGCCTAAAATGCCTTCAGGGGCATTCTTATGATGAGAAATGTCGTTTAATGGCATTTCCAGCTCAGAAAAGCATTTTTCAAGCGATTTCAACATTTCAGGTTGGACTGTGACTTTTCATGCAAAAGCGCCCAATTCGGCCTAAAATGCCTTCAGGGGCATTCTTATGATGAGAAATGTCGTTTAAAGGCAATTCCAGCTCAGAAAAGCATTTTTCAATCGAATTTCAACATTTCAGGTTGGACTGTGACTTTTCATGCAAAAGTGCCCAATTCGGCCTAAAATGCCTTCAGGGGCATTCTTATGATGAGAAATGTCGTTTAAAGGCATTTCCAGATCAGAAAAGCATTTTTCAAGCGATTTCAACATTTCAGGTTGGACTGTGACTTTTCATGCAAAAGCGCCCAATTCGGCCTAAAATGCCTTCAGGGGCATTCTTATGATGAGAAATGTCGTTTAAAGGCATTTCCAGCTCAGAAAAGCATTTTTCAAGCGATTTCAACATTTCAGGTTGGACTGTGACTTTTCTTGCAAAAGTGCCCAATTCGGCCTAAAATGCCTTCAGTGGCATTCTTATGATGAGAAATGTCGTTTAAAGGCATTTCCAGCTCAGAAAAGCATTTTTCAAGCGATTTCAACATTTCAGGTTGTACTGTGACTTTTCATGCAAAAGCGCCCAATTCGGCCTAAAATGCCTTCAGGGGCATTCTTATGATGAGAAATGTCGTTTAAAGGCATTTCCAGCTCAGAAAAGCATTTTTCAAGCGATTTCAACATTTCAGGTTGGACTGTGACTTTTCATGCAAAAGTGCCCAATTCGGCTTAAAATGCCTTCAGGGGCATTCTTATGATGAGAAATGTCGTTTAAAGGCATTTTCCAGCTAAGAAAAGCATTTTTCAAGCGATTTCAACATTTCAGGTTGGACTGTGACTTTTCATTCAAAAGTGCCCAATTCGGCCTAAAATGCCTTCAGGGGCATTCTTATGATGAGAAATGTCGTTTAAAGGCATTTCCAGCTCAGAAAAGCATTTTTCAAGCGATTTCAACATTTCAGGTTGGACTGTGACTTTTCATGCAAAAGTGCCCAATTCGGCCTAAAATGCCTTCAGGGGCATTCTTATGATGAGAAATGTCGTTTAAAGGCATTTCCAGCTCAGAAAAGCATTTTTCAAGCGATTTCAACATTTCAGGTTGGACTGTGACTTTTCATGCAAAAGCGCCCAATTCGGCCTAAAATGCCTTCAGGGGCATTCTTATGATGAGAAATGTCGTTTAAAGGCATTTCCAGCTCAGAAAAGCATTTTTCAAGCGATTTCAACATTTCAGGTTGGACTGTGACTTTTCATGCAAAAGTGACCAATTCGGCCTAAAATGCCTTCAGGGATTCTTATGATGAGAAATGTCGTTTAAAGGCAT
Organism: Paramisgurnus dabryanus; assembly: GCF_030506205.2. Taxonomy (NCBI): domain Eukaryota; kingdom Metazoa; phylum Chordata; class Actinopteri; order Cypriniformes; family Cobitidae; genus Paramisgurnus; species Paramisgurnus dabryanus. The sequence continues at coordinate 9,235 of NW_027394222.1, read as the reverse complement.
TTCCAGCTCAGAAAAGCATTTTTCAAGCGATTTCAACATTTCATGTTGGACTGTGACTTTTCATGCAAAAGCGCCCAATTCGGCCTAAAATGCCTTCAGGGGAATTCTTATGATGAGAAATGTCGTTTAAAGGCATTTCCAGCTCAGAAAAGCATTTTTCAAGCGATTTCAACATTTCAGGTTGGACTGTGACTTTTCATGCAAAAGCGCCCATTTCGGCCTAAAATGCCTTCAGGGGCATTCTTATGATGAGAAATGTCGTTTAAAGGCATTTCCAGCTCAGAAAAGCATTTTTCAAGCGATTTCAACATTTCAGGTTGGACCGTGACTTTTCATGCAAAAGTGCCCAATTCCGCCTAAAATGCCTTCAGGGGCATTCTTATGATGAGAAATGTCGTTTAAAGGCATTTCCAGCTCAGAAAAGCATTTTTCAAGCGATTTCAACATTTCAGGTTGGATTTTGACTTTTCATGCAAAAACGCCCAATTCGGCCTAAAATGCCTTCAGGGGCATTCTTATGATGAGAAATGTCGTTTAAAGGCATTTCCAGCTCAGAAAAGCATTTTTCAATCGATTTCAACATTCCAGGTTGGACTGTGACTTTTCATGCAAAAGTGACCAATTCGGCCTAAAATGCCTTCAGGGGCATTCTTATGATGAGAAATGTCGTTTAAAGGCATTTCCAGCTCAGAAAAGCATTCTTCAAGCGATTTCAACATTTCAGGTTGGACTGTGACTTTTCATGCAAAAGCGCCCAATTCGGCCTAAAATGCCTTCAGGGGTATTCTTATGATGAGAAATGTCGTTTAAAGGCATTTCCAGCTCAGAAAAGCATTTTTCAAGCGATTTCAACATTTCAGGTTGGACTGTGACTTTTCATGCAAAAGCGCCCAATTCGGCCTAAAATGCCTTCAGGGGCATTCTTATGATGAGAAATGTCGTTTAAAGGCATTTCCAGCTCAGAAAAGCATTTTTCAAGCGATTTCAACATTTCAGGTTGGACTGTGACTTTTCATGCAAAAGTGACCAATTCGGCCTAAAATGCCTTCAGGGGCATTCTTATGATGAGAAATGTCGTTTAAAGGCATTTCCAGCTCAGAAAAGCATTTTTCAAGCGATTTCAACATTTCATGTTGGACTGTGACTTTTCATGCAAAAGCGCCCAATTCGGCCTAAAATGCCTTCAGAGGAATTCTTATGATGAGAAATGTCGTTTAAAGGCATTTCCAGCTCAGAAAAGCATTTTTCAAGCGATTTCAACATTTCAGGTTGGACTGTGACTTTTCATGCAAAAGTGACCAATTCGGCCTAAAATGCCTTCAGGGGCATTCTTATGATGAGAAATGTCGTTTAAAGGCATTTCCAGCTCAGAAAAGCATTTTTCAAGCGATTTCAACATTTCATGTTGGACTGTGACTTTTCATGCAAAAGCGCCCAATTCGGCCTAAAATGCCTTCAGGGGAATTCTTATGATGAGAAATGTCGTTTAAAGGCATTTCCAGCTCAGAAAAGCATTTTTCAAGCGATTTCAACATTTCAGGTTGGACTGTGACTTTTCATGCAAAAGCGCCCAATTCGGCCTAAAATGCCTTCAGGGGCATTCTTATGATGAGAAATGTCGTTTAAAGGCATTTCCAGCTCAGAAAAGCATTTTTCAAGCGATTTCAACATTTCAGGTTGGACTGTGACTTTTCATGCAAAAGTGCCCAATTCCGTCTAAAATGCCTTCAGGGGCATTCTTATGATGAGAAATGTCGTTTAAAGGCATTTCCAGCTCAGAAAAGCATTTTTCAAGCGATTTCAACATTTCAGGTTGGATTTTGACTTTTCATGCAAAAACGCCCAATTCGGCCTAAAATGCCTTCAGGGGCATTCTTATGATGAGAAATGTCGTTTAAAGGCATTTCCAGCTCAGAAAAGCATTTTTCAATCAATTTCAACATTCCAGGTTGGACTGTGACTTTTCATGCAAAAGTGACCAATTCGGCCTAAAATGCCTTCAGGGGCATTCTTATGATGAGAAATGTCGTTTAAAGGCATTTCCAGCTCAGAAAAGCATTCTTCAAGCGATTTCAACATTTCAGGTTGGACTGTGACTTTTCATGCAAAAGCGCCCAATTCGGCCTAAAATGCCTTCAGGGGTATTCTTATGATGAGAAATGTCGTTTAAAGGCATTTCCAGCTCAGAAAAGCATTTTTCAAGCGATTTCAACATTTCAGGTTGGACTGTGACTTTTCGTGCAAAAGCGCCCAATTCGGCCTAAAATGCCTTCAGGGGCATTCTTATGATGAGAAATGTCGTTTAAAGGCATTTCCAGCTCAGAAAAGCATTTTTCAAGCGATTTCAACATTTCAGGTTGGACTGTGACTTTTCGTGCAAAAGCGCCCCAATTCGGCCTAAAATGCCTTCAGGGGCATTCTTATGATGAGAAATGTCGTTTAAAGGCATTTCCAGCTCAGAAAAGCATTTTTCAAGCGATTTCAACATTTCAGGTTGGACTGTGACTTTTCATGCAAAAGTGACCAATTCGGCCTAAAATGCCTTCAGGGGCATTCTTATGATGAGAAATGTCGTTTAAAGGCATTTCCAGCTCAGAAAAGCATTTTTCAAGCGATTTCAACATTTCATGTTGGACTGTGACTTTTCATGCAAAAGCGCCCAATTCGGCCTAAAATGCCTTCAGAGGAATTCTTATGATGAGAAATGTCGTTTAAAGGCATTTCCAGCTCAGAAAAGCATTTTTCAAGCGATTTCAACATTTCAGGTTGGACTGTGACTTTTCATGCAAAAGTGACCAATTCGGCCTAAAATGCCTTCAGGGGCATTCTTATGATGAGAAATGTCGTTTAAAGGCATTTCCAGCTCAGAAAAGCATTTTTCAATCGATTTCAACATTTCATGTTGGACTGTGACTTTTCATGCAAAAGCGCCCAATTCGGCCTAAAATGCCTTCAGGGGAATTCTTATGATGAGAAATGTCGTTTAAAGGCATTTCCAGCTCAGAAAAGCATTTTTCAAGCGATTTCAACATTTCAGGTTGGACTGTGACTTTTCATGCAAAAGCGCCCAATTCGGCCTAAAATGCCTTCAGGGGCATTCTTATGATGAGAAATGTCGTTTAAAAGGCATTTCCAGCTCAGAAAAGCATTTTTCAAGCGATTTCAACATTTCAGGTTGGACTGTGACTTTTCATGCAAAAGTGACCAATTCGGCCTAAAATGCCTTCAGGGGCATTCTTATGATGAGAAATGTCGTTTAAAGGCATTTCCAGCTCAGAAAAGCATTTTTCAAGCGATTTCAACATTTCAGGTTGGACTGTGACTTTTCATGCAAAAGTGCCCAATTCCCGCCTAAAATGCCTTCAGGGGCATTCTTATGATGAGAAATGTCGTTTAAAGGCATTTCCAGCTCAGAAAAGCATTTTTCAAGCGATTTCAACATTTCATGTTGGACTGTGACTTTTCATGCAAAAGCGCCCAATTCGGCCTAAAATGCCTTCAGGGGAATTCTTATGATGAGAAATGTCGTTTAAAGGCATTTCCAGCTCAGAAAAGCATTTTTCAAGCGATTTCAACATTTCAGGTTGGACTGTGACTTTTCATGCAAAAGCGCCCAATTCGGCCTAAAATGCCTTCAGGGGCATTCTTATGATGAGAAATGTCGTTTAAAAGGCATTTCCAGCTCAGAAAAGCATTTTTCAAGCGATTTCAACATTTCAGGTTGGACTGTGACTTTTCATGCAAAAGTGCCCAATTCCGTCTAAAATGCCTTCAGGGGCATTCTTATGATGAGAAATGTCGTTTAAAGGCATTTCCAGCTCAGAAAAGCATTTTTCAAGCGATTTCAACATTTCAGGTTGGATTTTAACTTTTCATGCAAAAACGCCCAATTCGGCCTAAAATGCCTTCAGGGGCATTCTTATGATGAGAAATGTCGTTTAAAGGCATTTCCAGCTCAGAAAAGCATTTTTCAATCAATTTCAACATTCCAGGTTGGACTGTGACTTTTCATGCAAAAGTGCCCAATTCGGCCTAAAATGCCTTCAGGGGCATTCTTATGATGAGAAATGTCGTTTAAAGGCATTTCCAGCTCAGAAAAGCATTTTTCAAGCGATTTTCAACATTTCAGGTTGGACTGTGACTTTTCATGCAAAAGCGCCCAATTCGGCCTAAAATGCCTTCAGGGGCATTCTTATGATGAGAAATGTCGTTTAAAGGCATTTCCAGCTCAGAAAAGCATTTTTCAATCAATTTCAACATTCCAGGTTGGACTGTGACTTTTCATGCAAAAGTGCCCAATTCGGCCTAAAATGCCTTCAGGGGCATTCTTATGATGAGAAATGTCGTTTAAAGGCATTTCCAGCTCAGAAAAGCATTTTTCAAGCGATTTCAACATTTCAGGTTGGACTGTGACTTTTCATGCAAAAGTGACCAATTCGGCCTAAAATGCCTTCAGGGATTCTTATGATGAGAAATGTCGTTTAAAAGGCATTTCCAGCTCAGAAAAGCATTTTTCAAGCGATTTCAACATTTCATGTTGGACTGTGACTTTTCATGCAAAAGCGCCCAATTCGGCCTAAAATGCCTTCAGGGGAATTCTTATGATGAGAAATGTCGTTTAAAGGCATTTCCAGCTCAGAAAAAGCATTTTTCAAGCGATTTCAACATTTCAGGTTGGACTGTGACTTTTCATGCAAAAGCGCCCATTTCGGCCTAAAATGCCTTCAGGGGCATTCTTATGATGAGAAATGTCGTTTAAAGGCATTTCCAGCTCAGAAAAGCATTTTTCAAGCGATTTCAACATTTCAGGTTGGACTGTGACTTTTCATGCAAAAGTGCCCAATTCCGCCTAAAATGCCTTCAGGGGCATTCTTATGATGAGAAATGTCGTTTAAAGGCATTTCCAGCTCAGAAAAGCATTTTTCAAGCGATTTCAACATTTCAGGTTGGATTTTGACTTTTCATGCAAAAACGCCCAATTCGGCCTAAAATGCCTTCAGGGGCATTCTTATGATGAGAAATGTCGTTTTAAAGGCATTTCCAGCTCAGAAAAGCATTTTTCAATCGATTTCAACATTCCAGGTTGGACTGTGACTTTTCATGCAAAAGTGACCAATTCGGCCTAAAATGCCTTCAGGGGGCATTCTTATGATGAGAAATTGTCTTAAAGGCATTTCCAGCTCAGAAAAGCATTCTTCAAGCGATTTCAACATTTCAGGTTGGACTGTGACTTTTCATGCAAAAGCGCCCAATTCGGCCTAAAATGCCTTCAGGGGTATTCTTATGATGAGAAATGTCGTTTAAAGGCATTTCCAGCTCAGAAAAGCATTTTTCAAGCGATTTCAACATTTCAGGTTGGACTGTGACTTTTCATGCAAAAGCGCCCAATTCGGCCTAAAATGCCTTCAGGGGCATTCTTATGATGAGAAATGTCGTTTAAAGGCATTTCCAGCTCAGAAAAGCATTTTTCAAGCGATTTCAACATTTCAGGTTGGACTGTGACTTTTCATGCAAAAGTGCCCAATTCCGCCTAAAATGCCTTCAGGGGCATTCTTATGATGAGAAATGTCGTTTAAAGGCATTTCCAGCTCAGAAAAGCATTTTTCAAGCGATTTCTACATTTCAGGTTGGATTTTGACTTTTCATGCAAAAACGCCCAATTCGGCCTAAAATGCCTTCAGGGGCATTCTTATGATGAGAAATGTCGTTTAAAGGCATTTCCAGCTCAGAAAAGCATTTTTCAATCAATTTCAACATTCCAGGTTGGACTGTGACTTTTCATGCAAAAGTGACCAATTCGGCCTAAAATGCCTTCAGGGGCATTCTTATGATGAGAAATGTCGTTTAAAGGCATTTCCAGCTCAGAAAAGCATTCTTTCAAGCGATTTCAACATTTCAGGTTGGACTGTGACTTTTCATGCAAAAGCGCCCAATTCGGCCTAAAATGCCTTCAGGGGTATTCTTATGATGAGAAATGTCGTTTAAAGGCATTTCCAGCTCAGAAAAGCATTTTTCAAGCGATTTCAACATTTCAGGTTGGACTGTGACTTTTCGTGCAAAAGCGCCCAATTCGGCCTAAAATGCCTTCAGGGGCATTCTTATGATGAGAAATGTCGTTTAAAGGCATTTCCAGCTCAGAAAAGCATTTTTCAAGCGATTTCAACATTTCAGGTTGGACTGTGACTTTTCGTGCAAAAGCGCCCAATTCGGCCTAAAATGCCTTCAGGGGCATTCTTATGATGAGAAATGTCGTTTAAAGGCATTTCCAGCTCAGAAAAGCATTTTTCAAGCGATTTCAACATTTCAGGTTGGACTGTGACTTTTCGTGCAAAAGCGCCCAATTCGGCCTAAAATGCCTTCAGGGGAATTCTTATGATGAGAAATGTCGTTTAAAAGGCATTTCCAGCTCAGAAAAGCATTTTTCAAGCGATTTCAACATTTCAGGTTGGACTGTGACTTTTCATGCAAAAGCGCCCAATTCGGCCTAAAATGCCTTCAGGGGCATTCTTATGATGAGAAATGTCGTTTAAAGGCATTTCCAGCTCAGAAAAGCATTTTTCAAGCGATTTCAACATTTCAGGTTGGACTGTGACTTTTCGTGCAAAAGCGCCCAATTCGGCCTAAAATGCCCTCAGGGCATTCTTATGATGAGAAATGTCGTTTAAAGGCATTTCCAGCTCAGAAAAGCATTTTTCAAGCGATTTCAACATTTCAGGTTGGACTGTGACTTTTCATGCAAAAGCGCCCAATTCGGCCTAAAATGCCTTCAGGGGCATTCTTATGATGAGAAATGTCGTTTAAAGGCATTTCCAGCTCAGAAAAGCATTTTTCAAGCGATTTCAACATTTCAGGTTGGACTGTGACTTTTCATGCAAAAGCGCCCATTTCGGCCTAAAATGCCTTCAGGGGCATTCTTATGATGAGAAATGTCGTTTAAAGGCATTTCCAGCTCAGAAAAGCATTTTTCAAGCGATTTCAACATTTCAGGTTGGACTGTGACTTTTCATGCAAAAGTGCCCAATTCCGCCTAAAATGCCTTCAGGGGCATTCTTATGATGAGAAATGTCGTTTAAAAGGCATTTCCAGCTCAGAAAAGCATTTTTCAAGCGATTTCAACATTTCAGGTTGGATTTTGACTTTTCATGCAAAAACGCCCAATTCGGCCTAAAATGCCTTCAGGGGCATTCTTATGATGAGAAATGTCGTTTAAAGGCATTTCCAGCTCAGAAAAGCATTTTTCAATCGATTTCAACATTCCAGGTTGGACTGTGACTTTTCATGCAAAAGTGACCAATTCGGCCTAAAATGCCTTCAGGGGGCATTCTTATGATGAGAAATGTCGTTTAAAGGCATTTCCAGCTCAGAAAAGCATTCTTCAAGCGATTTCAACATTTCAGGTTGGACTGTGACTTTTCATGCAAAAGCGCCCAATTCGGCCTAAAATGCCTTCAGGGGTATTTCTTATGATGAGAAATGTCGTTTAAAGGCATTTCCAGCTCAGAAAAGCATTTTTCAAGCGATTTCAACATTTCAGGTTGGACTGTGACTTTTCATGCAAAAGCGCCCAATTCGGCCTAAAATGCCTTCAGGGGCATTCTTATGATGAGAAATGTCGTTTAAAGGCATTTCCAGCTCAGAAAAGCATTTTTCAAGCGATTTCAACATTTCAGGTTGGACTGTGACTTTTCATGCAAAAGTGCCCAATTCCGCCTAAAATGCCTTCAGGGGCATTCTTATGATGAGAAATGTCGTTTAAAGGCATTTCCAGCTCAGAAAAGCATTTTCAAACGATTTCAACATTTCAGGTTGGATTTGACTTTTCATGCAAAAACGCCCAATTCGGCCTAAAATGCCTTCAGGGGCATTCTTATGATGAGAAATGTCGTTTAAAGGCATTTCCAGCTCAGAAAAGCATTTTTCAATCAATTTCAACATTCCAGGTTGGACTGTGACTTTTCATGCAAAAGTGACCAATTCGGCCTAAAATGCCTTCAGGGGCATTCTTAAGATGAGAAATGTCGTTTAAAGGCATTTCCAGCTCAGAAAAGCATTCTTCAAGCGATTCAACATTTCAGGTTGGACTGTGACTTTTCATGCAAAAGCGCCCAATTCGGCCTAAAATGCCTTCAGGGGATTCTTATGATGAGAAATGTCGTTTAAAGGCATTTCCAGCTCAGAAAAGCATTTTTCAAGCGATTTCAACATTTCAGGTTGGACTGTGACTTTTCGTGCAAAAGCGCCCAATTCGGCCTAAAATGCCTTCAGGGGGCATTCTTATGATGAGAAATGTCGTTTAAAGGCATTTCCAGCTCAGAAAAGCATTTTTCAAGCGATTTCAACATATCAGGTTGGACTGTGACTTTTCGTGCAAAAGCGCCCAATTCGGCCTAAAATGCCTTCAGGGGCATTCTTATGATGAGAAATGTCGTTTAAAGGCATTTCCAGCTCAGAAAAGCATTTTTCAAGCGATTTCAACATTTCAGGTTGGACTGTGACTTTTCGTGCAAAAGCGCCCAATTCGGCCTAAAATGCCTTCAGGGGAATTCTTATGATGAGAAATGTCGTTTAAAAGGCATTTCCAGCTCAGAAAAGCATTTTTCAAGCGATTTCAACATTTCAGGTTGGACTGTGACTTTTCATGCAAAAGCGCCCAATTCAGCCTAAAATGCCTTCAGGGGCATTCTTATGATGAGAAATGTCGTTTAAAGGCATTTCCAGCTCAGAAAAGCATTTTTCAAGCGATTTCAACATTTCAGGTTGGACTGTGACTTTTCGTGCAAAAGCGCCCAATTCGGCCTAAAATGCCCTCAGGGCATTCTTATGATGAGAAATGTCGTTTAAAGGCATTTCCCAGCTCAGAAAAGCATTTTTCAAGCGATTTCAACATTTCAAGTTGGACTGTGACTTTTCATGCAAAAGCGCCCAATTCGGCCTAAAATGCCCTTCAGGGGCATTCTTATGATGAGAAATGTCGTTTAAAGGCATTTCCAGCTCAGAAAAGCATTTTTCAAGCGATTTCAACATTTCAGGTTGGACTGTGACTTTTCGTGCAAAAGCGCCCAATTCGGCCTAAAATGCCTCAGGGCATTCTTATGATGAGAAATGTCGTTTAAAGGCATTTCCAGCTCAGAAAAGCATTTTTCAAGCGATTTCAACATTTCCAGGTTGGACTGTGACTTTTCATGCAAAAGCGCCCAATTCGGCCTAAAATGCCTTCAGGGGCATTCTTATGATG
>NW_027394221.1:20000-27500 GCF_030506205.2 Paramisgurnus dabryanus | reverse complement strand
CCGGGGAGGGACCGCCGTATCTCGGCCGGGCTTAGGGTTAGAGAGACGAGGGTTGGCTCGTTGGATAGGGCCGCTCCGGTAGAGCAACCGACCCAAAGGGCGAGTCGATCCGAGCAAAGGCGCCCGTGCTGCGGCCGTGGGAAAATCCGGGGAGGGACCGCCGTATCTCGGCCGGGCTTAGGGTTAGAGAGACGAGGGTTGGCTCGTTGGATAGGGCCGCTCCGGTAGAGCAACCGACCCAAAGGGCGAGTCGATCCGAGCAAAGGCGCCCGTGCTGCGGCCGTGGGAAAATCCGGGGAGGGACCGCCGTATCTCGGCCGGGGAAAGGGTTAGAGAGACGAGGGTTGGCTCGTTGGATAGGGCCGCTCCGGTAGAGCAACCGACCCAAAGGGCGAGTCGATCCGAGCAAAGGCGCCCGTGCTGCGGCCGTGGGAAAATCCGGGGAGGGACCGCCGTATCTCGGCCGGGGAAAGGGCTAGAGGCTCGCGGGTAGGCTCGTTCGAAAGCTCCCCTCCGGCATAGCGACCGACCCGAAGGGCGAAGGCCCCGGACCCGAGGCGCCCGAGAAACGGCCGTGGGAAAATCCGGGCATAGACCGCCGTATCTCGGCCGGGGAAGGGGCTAGAGGCTCGCGGGTAGGCTCGTTCGAAAGGCCCCCTCCGGCGGAGCGACCGACCCAAAGGGCGAAGGCCCCGGACCCGAGGCGCCCGAGATACGGCCGCGGGAATTTCCGCGAGCTTCGACCGGACGTATCTCCGGCGGGCGGGGTCGCACGGACCCGAGGCCGGGCTCGTCGGAAAGCCCCGGGACGGACCTTTCGAACGAGACCGGCCGCGCGTCCGGGCGACCTCCGAGGCGGACGCTAGGGGCGCCGGAGCCCCGGACGAGCGAAAATTCCGCGACCACCCGCCCGTATCTCGGCCCGGGAAAGGGCCAGAGACTCGAGGGAGGGCTCGTTCGAAAGCTCCCCTCCGGCATAGCGACCGACCCGAAGGGCGAAGGCCCCGGACCCGAGGCGCCCGAGAAACGGCCGTGGGAAAATCCCGCGGGGGTAGGCCGTATCTCGGCCCCGGAAAGGGCTAGCGACGCGCGGGTGGGCTCGTTCGAAAGGCCCCCCGCGGAGGAGCCACCCACCCGAAGGGCGAAGGCCCCGGACCCGGGGCGCCGGAGCAGCGCGGTAACGAAATTCGAATTTTCGACCGGAAGTATCTCGGGCCCCCGGGGTCGCACGGACCCGCGGCCGGTCTCGTCGGAAAGCCCCGGGCGAGACCTTTCCGACGAGCCCGGCCCCGAGTCCGTAGGACCTTCCCCGGCCGAGATACGGCGCCCGGCAGTTCATTGGCCGATATCTCGGAAACGGGGCGTCGTAGACGCTCCGTGGTATTGGTGACCTTGACGATGCCGGGTCAGACGAGTCGGCCGCGGGCACGGGCCCGGGGGCGCCGGCCGCCAGAGTCGGGTGGCTCGCGCACTTCCAGGCGGGCCGCTCGCGCACCTCCAGGCACCCCGACCCACTCGCCGAGGCCGACCGAGGTGCGCCGTCCCGGCCGCGGACCGGTCGGGGTCCCCTCTCGAAAGGGCAGTAGTGTGAACAGGTGCCATCGGGTATATAGGGGAAGGGGTCCTCTCGAACCAGGCCTTCGAACCCGCGCGAGCCTAGCCCGGCAAGGCTCACCCTCCCCGGCCACGGGTTCGGCCTCCGTCCCCCTGGAGGTCCGGCACCTCCAGGGTCCCCGACCCTGCCTCCCCTGCCCGAGGGGAGGCCTCCGAGGCGGGCCTGACAGGGCGGCCCTCCCTCCTGGAAGTCCGGTTCCTCCAGGGTCCCCGACCCTGCCTCCCCTGCCCGAGGGGAGGCCTCCGAGGCGGGCCTGACAGGGCGGCCCTCCCTCCTGGAAGTATGGTTCCTCCAGGGCACGCGTCCCTACCTCCGTAGCCCAGATGGGTGACTCCGAGGCGGGCCTGACAGGGCGGCCCTCCCTCCTGGAAGTCCGGTTCCTCCAGGGCACACGTCCCTGCCTCCTTAGCCCAGAGAGGTGACTCCGAGGCGGGCCTGACAGGGCGGCCCTCCCTCCTGGAAGTCCGGTTCCTCCAGGGCACACGTCCCTACCTCCGTAGCCCAGATGGGTGACTCGAAAGCGGGCCTGACAGGGCGGCCCTCCCTCCTGGAAGTCTGGTTCCTCCAGGGCACACGTCCCTGCCTCCTTAGCCCAGAGAGGTGACTCCGAGGCGGGCCTGACAGGGCGGCCCTCCCTCCTGGAAGTCCGGTTCCTCCAGGGCACACGTCTCTGCCTCCTTAGCCCAGAGAGGTGACTCCGAGGCGGGCCTGACAGGGCGGCCCTCCCTCCTGGAAGTCCGGTTCCTCCAGGGCACACGTCCCTGCCTCCTTAGCCCAGAGAGGTGACTCCGAGGCGGGCCTGACAGGGCGGCCCTCCCTCCTGGAAGTCCGGTTCCTCCAGGGCACACGTCTCTGCCTCCTTAGCCCAGAGAGGTGACTCCGAGGCGGGCCTGACAGGGCGGCCCTCCCTCCTGGAAGTCCGGTTCCTCCAGGGCACACGTCCCTACCTCCGTAGCCCAGACGGGTGACTCGAAAGCGGGCCTGACAGGGCGGCCCTCCCTCCTGGAAGTCTGGTTCCTCCAGGGCACACGTCCCTGCCTCCTTAGCCCAGAGAGGTGACTCCGAGGCGGGCCTGACAGGGCGGCCCTCCCTCCTGGAAGTCCGTTTCCTCCAGGGCACACGTCCCTACCTCCGTAGCCCAGATGGGTGACTCGAAAGCGGGCCTGACAGGGCGGCCCTCCCTCCTGGAAGTCTGGTTCCTCCAGGGCACACGTCCCTACCTCCGTAGCCCAGATGGGTGACTCGAAAGCGGGCCTGACAGGGCGGCCCTCCCTCCTGGAAGTCTGGTTCCTCCAGGGCACGCGTCCCTGCCTCCGTAGCCCAGATGGGTGACTCCGAGGCGGGCCTGACAGGGCGGCCCTCCCTCCTGGAAGTCTGGTTCCTCCAGGGCACACGTCCCTACCTCCTTAGCCCAGATGGGTGACTCGAAAGCGGGCCTGACAGGGCGGCCCTCCCTCCTGGAAGTCTGGTTCCTCCAGGGCACACGTCCCTACCTCCTTAGCCCAGATGGGTGACTCCGAGGCGGGCCTGACAGGGCGGCCCTCCCTCCTGGAAGTCTGGTTCCTCCAGGGCACGCGTCCCTACCTCCTTAGCCCAGAGAGGTGACTCCGAGGCGGGCCTGACAGGGCGGCCCTCCCTCCTGGAAGTCTGGTTCCTCCAGGGCACACGTCCCTACCTCCTTAGCCCAGATGGGTGACTCGAAAGCGGGCCTGACAGGGCGGCCCTCCCTCCTGGAAGTCTGGTTCCTCCAGGGCACACGTCCCTACCTCCTTAGCCCAGATGGGTGACTCGAAATCGGGCCTGACAGGGCGGCCCTCCCTCCTGGAAGTCTGGTTCCTCCAGGGCACACGTCCCTACCTCCTTAGCCCAGATGGGTGACTCGAAATCGGGCCTGACAGGGCGGCCCTCCCTCCTGGAAGTCTGGTTCCTCCAGGGCACACGTCCCTACCTCCTTAGCCCAGATGGGTGACTCGAAAGCGGGCCTGACAGGGCGGCCCTCCCTCCTGGAAGTCTGGTTCCTCCAGGGCACACGTCCCTACCTCCTTAGCCCAGATGGGTGACTCCGAGGCGGGCCTGACAGGGCGGCCCTCCCTCCTGGAAGTCTGGTTCCTCCAGGGCACACGTCCCTACCTCCTTAGCCCAGAGAGGTGACTCCGAGGCGGGCCTGACAGGGCGGCCCTCCCTCCTGGAAGTCCGGTTCCTCCAGGGCACACGTCCCTACCTCCTTAGCCCAGATGGGTGACTCGAAATCGGGCCTGACAGGGCGGCCCTCCCTCCTGGAAGTCCGGTTCCTCCAGGGCACACGTCCCTACCTCCTTAGCCCAGATGGGTGACTCGAAATCGGGCCTGACAGGGCGGCCCTCCCTCCTGGAAGTCTGGTTCCTCCAGGGCACACGTCCCTACCTCCTTAGCCCAGATGGGTGACTCGAAAGCGGGCCTGACAGGGCGGCCCTCCCTCCTGGAAGTCTGGTTCCTCCAGGGCACACGTCCCTACCTCCTTAGCCCAGATGGGTGACTCGAAAGCGGGCCTGACAGGGCGGCCCTCCCTCCTGGAAGTCTGGTTCCTCCAGGGCACACGTCCCTACCTCCTTAGCCCAGATGGGTGACTCGAAATCGGGCCTGACAGGGCGGCCCTCCCTCCTGGAAGTCTGGTTCCTCCAGGGCACACGTCCCTACCTCCTTAGCCCAGATGGGTGACTCGAAAGCGGGCCTGACAGGGCGGCCCTCCCTCCTGGAAGTCTGGTTCCTCCAGGGCACACGTCCCTACCTCCTTAGCCCAGATGGGTGACTCGAAAGCGGGCCTGACAGGGCGGCCCTCCCTCCTGGAAGTCAGGTTCCTCCAGGGCACACGTCCCTACCTCCGTAGCCCAGAGTGGTGACTCGAAAGCGGACGCGGGAGGGTGTACGTGGCGCACCCCCAGGCCGAAGAGAGGTCTCGTGAGCGGACGCGAGGGTGTACGACAGAAGGCCTGGAAGTCTCTGACTTCCAGGGTCACCGACCCTACCTCATGAGCCCGAAGAGGTGACTCGAATGCGGACGCGGGGGTGTACGTGGCGCACCCCCAGGCCGAAGAGAGGTCTCGTGAGCGGACACGAGAAGTACGACAGAGGGCCTGGAAGCAAAAGCGGGTGACTCGTGCACTTCCAGAAAAGGCAAAAGCGGGTGACTCGTGCACTTCCATAAAGCCGAAAAGAGGTCTCGTGAGCGGACACGAGAAGTACGACAGAGGGCCTGGAGGTAAAAGCGGGTGACTCGTGCACTTCCAGGGTCTCCGACCTTACGGCGCCTTCCGACGCGGGCGCCTCCTCCCGGACGAGCCACGGGAAGGGCCCCTTCTCTCAAGGGGCGGTCGTTTGAACAGGTGCCATCGGGTATATAGGGATGGGTGCCTCGAAGTGGACCTCCAGCGTCCTCCCTCCCTGCGACAGATCCCAAGAAAGGTCTGTGCGCGTCGGTGTGCGATGAACGAAAAACCGTTAAAAGAACTGGAACGGTTGGAACGGACGAAGGGCGTCTGATGTGAGGCAGCGCCCCGGGCGAGTGTCGGCCGAAGGCTCACAATTAAAGAGCTCATACCCGAAAGATGGGAAAAAACGATCCGCCCTGGATCATCAAGGCTAATGCCTAAAAACTAAAGCTACCTTGGGTGATGGAACTCGGCTACGGCCGCAAAACGATCCGCCCTGGATCATCAAGGCTAATGCCTAAAAACTAAAGCTACCTTGGGTGATGGAACTCGGCTACGGCCGCAAAACGATCCGCCCTGGATCAAGGCTACGGCCTAAAAACGGCAAAAAAAGATCCAAAAGTCCCTGGATCAAGGCGCTTCGGCTTAAAACCTGTGAAAAGATCCGCCCTGGATCAAGGCTACGGCCTTAAAACTGCTCAAAAGATCCGCCCTGGATCAAGGCTACGGCCTTAAAACTGCTAAAAAGATCCTAAAGTCTCTGGATCTAGGCTACGGCCTCAAAGACACACGTGTTGTGAGAAAAGATCCGCCCTGGATCTCCAGGCTACGGCCTCAAAGGTTCGACCCGACCATATATGCTCAGACACGGGCGAACACAAAAGCGTAACAACCCCTGTTGGAACCGTCGAAGGATCTCGGCGTCGGCCGTAAAACGGAAACCCCCCGGTCGTCGGTACGCGTGTGGCGGTCGAGGGCCCCCGGCCGCCGGTCGGGCGGGCGCGTGGATAGGTCTCCCGAGCGGTCAAGGAGTCCCGGAAGCCGGTCGGGCGAGCGGCCGGCCCCGGGGCACCCTACCCTCTCGGGCGCACCGACCCCACGCGTTTCGTCTCGGTCGGCGTCCGGGGTTCCGAGACACCCTTATGTATCTGTGTGACAGACGGAGTGGCACACCGTCTGCGGCGGGACAGGGCCGCCGACCGCGATGGAAGTCGAGTGTGGCGGCTTCCAGGGTCCAAGACCCTATAGACGGACGGAGTGGCGACCCGTCTGCGGCGGGCCAGGGCCGCCGACCGCGATGGAAGTCGAGTGGGGCGGCTTCCAGGGTCCAAGACCCTACAGACAGACGGAGTGGCGACCCGTCTGCGGCGGGCCAGGGCCGCCGACCGCGATGGAAGTCGAGTGGGGCGGCTTCCAGGGTCCAAGACCCTACAGACAGACGGAGTGGTGACCCGTCTGCGGCGGGACAGGGCCGCCGACCGTTACGGAAGTCGAGGGGGACGGCTTCCAGGGTCCAAGACCCTATCTGTGTGACAGACGAAGGTGCATCGTCTGGGGCGGGACAGGGCCGCCGACCGCTATGGAAGTCGAGTTGGGTTGCTCGTGAACTTCCAGGGTCCAAGACCCTCTCTTCGTGACCGACGAAGGTGCTCTGTCTGGGGCGGTACGGGGCCGCCGACCGCTATGGAAGTCGAGTTGGGTTGCTCGTGTACTTCCAGGGTCCAAGACCCTCTCTTCGTGACCGACGAAGGTGCTCTGTCTGGGGCGGTACGGGGCCGCCGACCGCTATGGAAGTCGAGTTGGGTGGCTCGTGCACTTCCAGGGTCCAAGACCCAACGCGTTTGACCGACGAAGGTGCCCCGTCCCCGGGCACGGACGGGGACGGGCCCGGCCTCCGGGCCGCCGTGGAAGTCGAGTCGGGTGGCTCTCGCACTTCCAGGGTCCTCGACCCTATCTGTCTGACCGACGAAGGCGCTTCGTCTCGGGCGGGCCAGGGCCGCCAGCCGCTATGGAAGCCGAGTCGGGTGGCTCGTGCGCTTCCAGGGTCCACGACCCTGCCTTCGTGACCGACGAAGGCGCTCTGTCTGGGGCGGTACAGAGCCGGGCCCCGTCCAGCAGGGGACGGTGGCCCGAACAGGTGCCATCGGGTATATAGGGAAGAGCACCTCGCTGATTCTCCAAGGTGATAGGCTACCGGATCCCATGACCTCTCGAGCCCAGCGAGAGGCCTCTCGAGCGGACACAAATGCCTCGAAAAAGTCCCTCTGCACTGAGGTAGTGACGATTCTTATTACGAATGGCAAATCATCCAAGGAAGGGACGAACCCGGCTGGCCTCGGCCGTTAAACGAGCCGGCTTCGTTCGGCCGCTAAACGAACCGGCGTCGTTCGGCCGCAAAACGAACCGGCGTCGGCCGCTAAACGAAACCCCGGGCGGGACAGGGCCGCCCACGTCTCAGCCTTAATGACCCGTTACGGGGTGACGCCCGGATACGCTTTGTGTGTCATGGCCCTGAGATTCTGGAAATCGAACTGCGCCTGGGGCAGGCCTCCGCCCGGCCGACGTTAGCGCGTCGGCCGCCATGGGCGGTCGGTTCCTCCCCGACCCGGCGCTCTCGCCTCCAGGGGGGCTCTCCGGAGCCCGCCCGACCCTTTCCGCGGGAGACTCAGACGGTCCGTCAGACGCGAAGGTCCGCCA
>NW_027394221.1:2500-10000 GCF_030506205.2 Paramisgurnus dabryanus | reverse complement strand
TTAGGGTTAGAGAGACGAGGGTTGGCTCGTTGGATAGGGCCGCTCCGGTAGAGCAACCGACCCAAAGGGCGAGTCGATCCGAGCAAAGGCGCCCGTGCTGCGGCCGTGGGAAAATCCGGGGAGGGACCGCCGTATCTCGGCCGGGCTTAGGGTTAGAGAGACGAGGGTTGGCTCGTTGGATAGGGCCGCTCCGGTAGAGCAACCGACCCAAAGGGCGAGTCGATCCGAGCAAAGGCGCCCGTGCTGCGGCCGTGGGAAAATCCGGGGAGGGACCGCCGTATCTCGGCCGGGCTTAGGGTTAGAGAGACGAGGGTTGGCTCGTTGGATAGGGCCGCTCCGGTAGAGCAACCGACCCAAAGGGCGAGTCGATCCGAGCAAAGGCGCCCGTGCTGCGGCCGTGGGAAAATCCGGGGAGGGACCGCCGTATCTCGGCCGGGGAAAGGGTTAGAGAGACGAGGGTTGGCTCGTTGGATAGGGCCGCTCCGGTAGAGCAACCGACCCAAAGGGCGAGTCGATCCGAGCAAAGGCGCCCGTGCTGCGGCCGTGGGAAAATCCGGGGAGGGACCGCCGTATCTCGGCCGGGGAAAGGGCTAGAGGCTCGCGGGTAGGCTCGTTCGAAAGCTCCCCTCCGGCATAGCGACCGACCCGAAGGGCGAAGGCCCCGGACCCGAGGCGCCCGAGAAACGGCCGTGGGAAAATCCGGGCATAGACCGCCGTATCTCGGCCGGGGAAGGGGCTAGAGGCTCGCGGGTAGGCTCGTTCGAAAGGCCCCCTCCGGCGGAGCGACCGACCCAAAGGGCGAAGGCCCCGGACCCGAGGCGCCCGAGATACGGCCGCGGGAATTTCCGCGAGCTTCGACCGGACGTATCTCCGGCGGGCGGGGTCGCACGGACCCGAGGCCGGGCTCGTCGGAAAGCCCCGGGACGGACCTTTCGAACGAGACCGGCCGCGCGTCCGGGCGACCTCCGAGGCGGACGCTAGGGGCGCCGGAGCCCCGGACGAGCGAAAATTCCGCGACCACCCGCCCGTATCTCGGCCCGGGAAAGGGCCAGAGACTCGAGGGAGGGCTCGTTCGAAAGCTCCCCTCCGGCATAGCGACCGACCCGAAGGGCGAAGGCCCCGGACCCGAGGCGCCCGAGAAACGGCCGTGGGAAAATCCCGCGGGGGTAGGCCGTATCTCGGCCCCGGAAAGGGCTAGCGACGCGCGGGTGGGCTCGTTCGAAAGGCCCCCCGCGGAGGAGCCACCCACCCGAAGGGCGAAGGCCCCGGACCCGGGGCGCCGGAGCAGCGCGGTAACGAAATTCGAATTTTCGACCGGAAGTATCTCGGGCCCCCGGGGTCGCACGGACCCGCGGCCGGTCTCGTCGGAAAGCCCCGGGCGAGACCTTTCCGACGAGCCCGGCCCCGAGTCCGTAGGACCTTCCCCGGCCGAGATACGGCGCCCGGCAGTTCATTGGCCGATATCTCGGAAACGGGGCGTCGTAGACGCTCCGTGGTATTGGTGACCTTGACGATGCCGGGTCAGACGAGTCGGCCGCGGGCACGGGCCCGGGGGCGCCGGCCGCCAGAGTCGGGTGGCTCGCGCACTTCCAGGCGGGCCGCTCGCGCACCTCCAGGCACCCCGACCCACTCGCCGAGGCCGACCGAGGTGCGCCGTCCCGGCCGCGGACCGGTCGGGGTCCCCTCTCGAAAGGGCAGTAGTGTGAACAGGTGCCATCGGGTATATAGGGGAAGGGGTCCTCTCGAACCAGGCCTTCGAACCCGCGCGAGCCTAGCCCGGCAAGGCTCACCCTCCCCGGCCACGGGTTCGGCCTCCGTCCCCCTGGAGGTCCGGCACCTCCAGGGTCCCCGACCCTGCCTCCCCTGCCCGAGGGGAGGCCTCCGAGGCGGGCCTGACAGGGCGGCCCTCCCTCCTGGAAGTCCGGTTCCTCCAGGGTCCCCGACCCTGCCTCCCCTGCCCGAGGGGAGGCCTCCGAGGCGGGCCTGACAGGGCGGCCCTCCCTCCTGGAAGTATGGTTCCTCCAGGGCACGCGTCCCTACCTCCGTAGCCCAGATGGGTGACTCCGAGGCGGGCCTGACAGGGCGGCCCTCCCTCCTGGAAGTCCGGTTCCTCCAGGGCACACGTCCCTGCCTCCTTAGCCCAGAGAGGTGACTCCGAGGCGGGCCTGACAGGGCGGCCCTCCCTCCTGGAAGTCCGGTTCCTCCAGGGCACACGTCCCTACCTCCGTAGCCCAGATGGGTGACTCGAAAGCGGGCCTGACAGGGCGGCCCTCCCTCCTGGAAGTCTGGTTCCTCCAGGGCACACGTCCCTGCCTCCTTAGCCCAGAGAGGTGACTCCGAGGCGGGCCTGACAGGGCGGCCCTCCCTCCTGGAAGTCCGGTTCCTCCAGGGCACACGTCTCTGCCTCCTTAGCCCAGAGAGGTGACTCCGAGGCGGGCCTGACAGGGCGGCCCTCCCTCCTGGAAGTCCGGTTCCTCCAGGGCACACGTCCCTGCCTCCTTAGCCCAGAGAGGTGACTCCGAGGCGGGCCTGACAGGGCGGCCCTCCCTCCTGGAAGTCCGGTTCCTCCAGGGCACACGTCTCTGCCTCCTTAGCCCAGAGAGGTGACTCCGAGGCGGGCCTGACAGGGCGGCCCTCCCTCCTGGAAGTCCGGTTCCTCCAGGGCACACGTCCCTACCTCCGTAGCCCAGACGGGTGACTCGAAAGCGGGCCTGACAGGGCGGCCCTCCCTCCTGGAAGTCTGGTTCCTCCAGGGCACACGTCCCTGCCTCCTTAGCCCAGAGAGGTGACTCCGAGGCGGGCCTGACAGGGCGGCCCTCCCTCCTGGAAGTCCGTTTCCTCCAGGGCACACGTCCCTACCTCCGTAGCCCAGATGGGTGACTCGAAAGCGGGCCTGACAGGGCGGCCCTCCCTCCTGGAAGTCTGGTTCCTCCAGGGCACACGTCCCTACCTCCGTAGCCCAGATGGGTGACTCGAAAGCGGGCCTGACAGGGCGGCCCTCCCTCCTGGAAGTCTGGTTCCTCCAGGGCACGCGTCCCTGCCTCCGTAGCCCAGATGGGTGACTCCGAGGCGGGCCTGACAGGGCGGCCCTCCCTCCTGGAAGTCTGGTTCCTCCAGGGCACACGTCCCTACCTCCTTAGCCCAGATGGGTGACTCGAAAGCGGGCCTGACAGGGCGGCCCTCCCTCCTGGAAGTCTGGTTCCTCCAGGGCACACGTCCCTACCTCCTTAGCCCAGATGGGTGACTCCGAGGCGGGCCTGACAGGGCGGCCCTCCCTCCTGGAAGTCTGGTTCCTCCAGGGCACGCGTCCCTACCTCCTTAGCCCAGAGAGGTGACTCCGAGGCGGGCCTGACAGGGCGGCCCTCCCTCCTGGAAGTCTGGTTCCTCCAGGGCACACGTCCCTACCTCCTTAGCCCAGATGGGTGACTCGAAAGCGGGCCTGACAGGGCGGCCCTCCCTCCTGGAAGTCTGGTTCCTCCAGGGCACACGTCCCTACCTCCTTAGCCCAGATGGGTGACTCGAAATCGGGCCTGACAGGGCGGCCCTCCCTCCTGGAAGTCTGGTTCCTCCAGGGCACACGTCCCTACCTCCTTAGCCCAGATGGGTGACTCGAAATCGGGCCTGACAGGGCGGCCCTCCCTCCTGGAAGTCTGGTTCCTCCAGGGCACACGTCCCTACCTCCTTAGCCCAGATGGGTGACTCGAAAGCGGGCCTGACAGGGCGGCCCTCCCTCCTGGAAGTCTGGTTCCTCCAGGGCACACGTCCCTACCTCCTTAGCCCAGATGGGTGACTCCGAGGCGGGCCTGACAGGGCGGCCCTCCCTCCTGGAAGTCTGGTTCCTCCAGGGCACACGTCCCTACCTCCTTAGCCCAGAGAGGTGACTCCGAGGCGGGCCTGACAGGGCGGCCCTCCCTCCTGGAAGTCCGGTTCCTCCAGGGCACACGTCCCTACCTCCTTAGCCCAGATGGGTGACTCGAAATCGGGCCTGACAGGGCGGCCCTCCCTCCTGGAAGTCCGGTTCCTCCAGGGCACACGTCCCTACCTCCTTAGCCCAGATGGGTGACTCGAAATCGGGCCTGACAGGGCGGCCCTCCCTCCTGGAAGTCTGGTTCCTCCAGGGCACACGTCCCTACCTCCTTAGCCCAGATGGGTGACTCGAAAGCGGGCCTGACAGGGCGGCCCTCCCTCCTGGAAGTCTGGTTCCTCCAGGGCACACGTCCCTACCTCCTTAGCCCAGATGGGTGACTCGAAAGCGGGCCTGACAGGGCGGCCCTCCCTCCTGGAAGTCTGGTTCCTCCAGGGCACACGTCCCTACCTCCTTAGCCCAGATGGGTGACTCGAAATCGGGCCTGACAGGGCGGCCCTCCCTCCTGGAAGTCTGGTTCCTCCAGGGCACACGTCCCTACCTCCTTAGCCCAGATGGGTGACTCGAAAGCGGGCCTGACAGGGCGGCCCTCCCTCCTGGAAGTCTGGTTCCTCCAGGGCACACGTCCCTACCTCCTTAGCCCAGATGGGTGACTCGAAAGCGGGCCTGACAGGGCGGCCCTCCCTCCTGGAAGTCAGGTTCCTCCAGGGCACACGTCCCTACCTCCGTAGCCCAGAGTGGTGACTCGAAAGCGGACGCGGGAGGGTGTACGTGGCGCACCCCCAGGCCGAAGAGAGGTCTCGTGAGCGGACGCGAGGGTGTACGACAGAAGGCCTGGAAGTCTCTGACTTCCAGGGTCACCGACCCTACCTCATGAGCCCGAAGAGGTGACTCGAATGCGGACGCGGGGGTGTACGTGGCGCACCCCCAGGCCGAAGAGAGGTCTCGTGAGCGGACACGAGAAGTACGACAGAGGGCCTGGAAGCAAAAGCGGGTGACTCGTGCACTTCCAGAAAAGGCAAAAGCGGGTGACTCGTGCACTTCCATAAAGCCGAAAAGAGGTCTCGTGAGCGGACACGAGAAGTACGACAGAGGGCCTGGAGGTAAAAGCGGGTGACTCGTGCACTTCCAGGGTCTCCGACCTTACGGCGCCTTCCGACGCGGGCGCCTCCTCCCGGACGAGCCACGGGAAGGGCCCCTTCTCTCAAGGGGCGGTCGTTTGAACAGGTGCCATCGGGTATATAGGGATGGGTGCCTCGAAGTGGACCTCCAGCGTCCTCCCTCCCTGCGACAGATCCCAAGAAAGGTCTGTGCGCGTCGGTGTGCGATGAACGAAAAACCGTTAAAAGAACTGGAACGGTTGGAACGGACGAAGGGCGTCTGATGTGAGGCAGCGCCCCGGGCGAGTGTCGGCCGAAGGCTCACAATTAAAGAGCTCATACCCGAAAGATGGGAAAAAACGATCCGCCCTGGATCATCAAGGCTAATGCCTAAAAACTAAAGCTACCTTGGGTGATGGAACTCGGCTACGGCCGCAAAACGATCCGCCCTGGATCATCAAGGCTAATGCCTAAAAACTAAAGCTACCTTGGGTGATGGAACTCGGCTACGGCCGCAAAACGATCCGCCCTGGATCAAGGCTACGGCCTAAAAACGGCAAAAAAAGATCCAAAAGTCCCTGGATCAAGGCGCTTCGGCTTAAAACCTGTGAAAAGATCCGCCCTGGATCAAGGCTACGGCCTTAAAACTGCTCAAAAGATCCGCCCTGGATCAAGGCTACGGCCTTAAAACTGCTAAAAAGATCCTAAAGTCTCTGGATCTAGGCTACGGCCTCAAAGACACACGTGTTGTGAGAAAAGATCCGCCCTGGATCTCCAGGCTACGGCCTCAAAGGTTCGACCCGACCATATATGCTCAGACACGGGCGAACACAAAAGCGTAACAACCCCTGTTGGAACCGTCGAAGGATCTCGGCGTCGGCCGTAAAACGGAAACCCCCCGGTCGTCGGTACGCGTGTGGCGGTCGAGGGCCCCCGGCCGCCGGTCGGGCGGGCGCGTGGATAGGTCTCCCGAGCGGTCAAGGAGTCCCGGAAGCCGGTCGGGCGAGCGGCCGGCCCCGGGGCACCCTACCCTCTCGGGCGCACCGACCCCACGCGTTTCGTCTCGGTCGGCGTCCGGGGTTCCGAGACACCCTTATGTATCTGTGTGACAGACGGAGTGGCACACCGTCTGCGGCGGGACAGGGCCGCCGACCGCGATGGAAGTCGAGTGTGGCGGCTTCCAGGGTCCAAGACCCTATAGACGGACGGAGTGGCGACCCGTCTGCGGCGGGCCAGGGCCGCCGACCGCGATGGAAGTCGAGTGGGGCGGCTTCCAGGGTCCAAGACCCTACAGACAGACGGAGTGGCGACCCGTCTGCGGCGGGCCAGGGCCGCCGACCGCGATGGAAGTCGAGTGGGGCGGCTTCCAGGGTCCAAGACCCTACAGACAGACGGAGTGGTGACCCGTCTGCGGCGGGACAGGGCCGCCGACCGTTACGGAAGTCGAGGGGGACGGCTTCCAGGGTCCAAGACCCTATCTGTGTGACAGACGAAGGTGCATCGTCTGGGGCGGGACAGGGCCGCCGACCGCTATGGAAGTCGAGTTGGGTTGCTCGTGAACTTCCAGGGTCCAAGACCCTCTCTTCGTGACCGACGAAGGTGCTCTGTCTGGGGCGGTACGGGGCCGCCGACCGCTATGGAAGTCGAGTTGGGTTGCTCGTGTACTTCCAGGGTCCAAGACCCTCTCTTCGTGACCGACGAAGGTGCTCTGTCTGGGGCGGTACGGGGCCGCCGACCGCTATGGAAGTCGAGTTGGGTGGCTCGTGCACTTCCAGGGTCCAAGACCCAACGCGTTTGACCGACGAAGGTGCCCCGTCCCCGGGCACGGACGGGGACGGGCCCGGCCTCCGGGCCGCCGTGGAAGTCGAGTCGGGTGGCTCTCGCACTTCCAGGGTCCTCGACCCTATCTGTCTGACCGACGAAGGCGCTTCGTCTCGGGCGGGCCAGGGCCGCCAGCCGCTATGGAAGCCGAGTCGGGTGGCTCGTGCGCTTCCAGGGTCCACGACCCTGCCTTCGTGACCGACGAAGGCGCTCTGTCTGGGGCGGTACAGAGCCGGGCCCCGTCCAGCAGGGGACGGTGGCCCGAACAGGTGCCATCGGGTATATAGGGAAGAGCACCTCGCTGATTCTCCAAGGTGATAGGCTACCGGATCCCATGACCTCTCGAGCCCAGCGAGAGGCCTCTCGAGCGGACACAAATGCCTCGAAAAAGTCCCTCTGCACTGAGGTAGTGACGATTCTTATTACGAATGGCAAATCATCCAAGGAAGGGACGAACCCGGCTGGCCTCGGCCGTTAAACGAGCCGGCTTCGTTCGGCCGCTAAACGAACCGGCGTCGTTCGGCCGCAAAACGAACCGGCGTCGGCCGCTAAACGAAACCCCGGGCGGGACAGGGCCGCCCACGTCTCAGCCTTAATGACCCGTTACGGGGTGACGCCCGGATACGCTTTGTGTGTCATGGCCCTGAGATTCTGGAAATCGAACTGCGCCTGGGGCAGGCCTCCGCCCGGCCGACGTTAGCGCGTCGGCCGCCA
>NW_027394220.1:20000-29414 GCF_030506205.2 Paramisgurnus dabryanus | reverse complement strand
CTGTTGGAGATTTTAAGGCTCCAAAACCTAAGTCGATGGGGTTGACCAACTGTTGGAGATTTTAAGGCTCCAAAACCTAAGTCGATGGGGTTGACCAACTGCTGGAAATTTTAAGGCTCCAAAACCTAAGTCGATGGGGTTGACCAACTGTTGGAGATTTTAAGGCTCCAAAACCTAAGTCGATGGGGTTGACCAACTGCTGGAAATTTTAAGGCTCCAAAACCTAAGTCGATGGGGTTGACCAACTGTTGGAAATTTTAAGGCTCCAAAACCTAAGTCGATGGGGTTGACCAACTGTTGGAGAAACTTTCGGGTTGACCAACTGCTGGAGGTATTTTCGGGTTGACCAACTGCTGGAGATCGTTTCGGGTTGACCAACGGTTTGGTTCTCCAGAGGGGCCGGGAGTATGGGGCTTAGGCCGGGGGGGAGTGCTTAAGAGTGGGTGCCCGGGACCGAACGGTGCGCCGGGTACGGGCTCCAGGGTGTCCGTGGCTGGTTCCGAGGCCGGCCTCGGGTGCACGGTGGTCGGGTAGAGGGGCCACCGTCCTCGGGGGTCCGGGGCCGGCCTCGGGTGCACTGTGGTCGGGTAGAGGTGCCACCGTCCTCGGGGGTCCGAGGCCGGCCTCGGGTGCACTGTGGTCGGGTAGAGGTGCCACAGTTCTCGGGGTCGTATCTCGGCCGGGGAAAGGGTTAGAGAGGCGAGGGTTGGCTCGTTGGAAAGGTCCCTCCGCGGGGCGTCCGAGGGTGGGTGTCCCGAAGGGCTGCGGCGAAGGGCTCCGGAGCTACGGCCGTGGGAATATCAAGGGGTGGTACCCCGTATCTCGGCCGGGGAAAGGGTTAGAGAGGCGAGGGTTGGCTCGTTGGAAAGGTCCATTCGCGGGGCGTCCGAGGGTGGGTGTCCCGAAGGGCTGCGGCGAAGGGCTCCGGAGCTACGGCCGTGGGAATATCAAGGGGTGGTACCCCGTATCTCGGCCGGGGAAAGGGTTAGAGAGGCGAGGGTTGGCTCGTTGGAAAGGTCCCTCCGCGGGTCGTCCGAGGGTGGGTGTCCCGAAGGGCTGCGGCGAAGGGCTCCGGAGCTACGGCCGTGGGAATATCAAGGGGTGGTACCCCGTATCTCGGCCGGGCTTAGGGTTAGAGAGGCGCGGGTTGGCTCGTTGGATAGGTCCGCTCCGGTAGAGCAACCGACCCAAGGGACGAGTCGATCCGACCCAAGGCGCCCGAGCTACGGGCGTTTAAAGGTCAGGCGGTGGTGCCCCGTATCTCGGCCGGGCTTGGGGTTAGAGAGACGCGGGTTGGCTCGTTGGAAAGGTCCCCTCCGGTGGAGCAACCGACCCAAAGGGCGAAGTCCTGGGACTTTGTGCGCCGGAGCTACGGGCGTTTAAAGGTCAGGCGGTGGTGCCCCGTATCTCGGCCGGGCTTAGGGTTAGAGAGACGAGGGTTGGCTCGTTGGAAAGGGCCGCTCCGGTAGAGCAACCGACCCAAAGGGCGAGTCGATCCGAGCAAAGGCGTCCGAGCTGCGGCCGTGGGAAAATCCGCGGAGGGACCGCCGTATCTCGGCCGGGCTTGGGGTTAGGGAGAAGCGGGTAGGCTCGTTCGAAAGGTCCCCTCGGGTGGAGCAACCGACCCAAAGGGCGAGTCGATCCGAGCAAAGGCGCCCGAGTTACGGCCGTTTAAAGGTCAGGCGGTGGTACCCCGTATCTCGGCCGGGCTTAGGGTTAGAGAGACGAGGGTTGGCTCGTTGGAAAGGTCCGCTCGGGTGGAGCAACAGACCCAAAGGGCGAGTCGATCCGAGCAAAGGCGCCCGAGCTGCGGCCGTTGGAAAATCCGGGGAGGGACCGCCGTATCTCGGCCGGGCTTAGGGTTAGAGAGAAGCGGGTTGGCTCGTTGGATAGGGCCGCTCCGGTAGAGCAACCGACCCGAAGGGCGAGTCGATCCGAGCAAAGGCGCCCGAGCTGCGGCCGTGGGAAAATCCGCGGAGGGACCGCCGTATCTCGGCCGGGCTTAGGGTTAGAGAGAAGCGGGTTGGCTCGTTGGATAGGGCCGCTCCGGTAGAGCAACCGACCCAAAGGGCGAGTCGATCCGAGCAAAGGCGCCCGTGCTGCGGCCGTGGGAAAATCCGCGGAGGGACCGCCGTATCTCGGCCGGGCTTAGGGTTAGAGAGACGAGGGTTGGCTCGTTGGATAGGGCCGCTCCGGTAGGGCAACCGACCCAAAGGGCGAGTCGATCCGAGCAAAGGCGCCCGTGCTGCGGCCGTGGGAAAATCCGGGGAGGGACCGCCGTATCTCGGCCGGGCTTAGGGTTAGAGAGACGAGGGTTGGCTCGTTGGATAGGGCCGCTCCGGTAGAGCAACCGACCCAAAGGGCGAGTCGATCCGAGCAAAGGCGCCCGTGCTGCGGCCGTGGGAAAATCCGGGGAGGGACCGCCGTATCTCGGCCGGGCTTAGGGTTAGAGAGACGAGGGTTGGCTCGTTGGATAGGGCCGCTCCGGTAGAGCAACCGACCCAAAGGGCGAGTCGATCCGAGCAAAGGCGCCCGTGCTGCGGCCGTGGGAAAATCCGGGGAGGGACCGCCGTATCTCGGCCGGGCTTAGGGTTAGAGAGACGAGGGTTGGCTCGTTGGATAGGGCCGCTCCGGTAGAGCAACCGACCCAAAGGGCGAGTCGATCCGAGCAAAGGCGCCCGTGCTGCGGCCGTGGGAAAATCCGGGGAGGGACCGCCGTATCTCGGCCGGGGAAAGGGTTAGAGAGACGAGGGTTGGCTCGTTGGATAGGGCCGCTCCGGTAGAGCAACCGACCCAAAGGGCGAGTCGATCCGAGCAAAGGCGCCCGTGCTGCGGCCGTGGGAAAATCCGGGGAGGGACCGCCGTATCTCGGCCGGGGAAAGGGCTAGAGGCTCGCGGGTAGGCTCGTTCGAAAGCTCCCCTCCGGCATAGCGACCGACCCGAAGGGCGAAGGCCCCGGACCCGAGGCGCCCGAGAAACGGCCGTGGGAAAATCCGGGCATAGACCGCCGTATCTCGGCCGGGGAAGGGGCTAGAGGCTCGCGGGTAGGCTCGTTCGAAAGGCCCCCTCCGGCGGAGCGACCGACCCAAAGGGCGAAGGCCCCGGACCCGAGGCGCCCGAGATACGGCCGCGGGAATTTCCGCGAGCTTCGACCGGACGTATCTCCGGCGGGCGGGGTCGCACGGACCCGAGGCCGGGCTCGTCGGAAAGCCCCGGGACGGACCTTTCGAACGAGACCGGCCGCGCGTCCGGGCGACCTCCGAGGCGGACGCTAGGGGCGCCGGAGCCCCGGACGAGCGAAAATTCCGCGACCACCCGCCCGTATCTCGGCCCGGGAAAGGGCCAGAGACTCGAGGGAGGGCTCGTTCGAAAGCTCCCCTCCGGCATAGCGACCGACCCGAAGGGCGAAGGCCCCGGACCCGAGGCGCCCGAGAAACGGCCGTGGGAAAATCCCGCGGGGGTAGGCCGTATCTCGGCCCCGGAAAGGGCTAGCGACGCGCGGGTGGGCTCGTTCGAAAGGCCCCCCGCGGAGGAGCCACCCACCCGAAGGGCGAAGGCCCCGGACCCGGGGCGCCGGAGCAGCGCGGTAACGAAATTCGAATTTTCGACCGGAAGTATCTCGGGCCCCCGGGGTCGCACGGACCCGCGGCCGGTCTCGTCGGAAAGCCCCGGGCGAGACCTTTCCGACGAGCCCGGCCCCGAGTCCGTAGGACCTTCCCCGGCCGAGATACGGCGCCCGGCAGTTCATTGGCCGATATCTCGGAAACGGGGCGTCGTAGACGCTCCGTGGTATTGGTGACCTTGACGATGCCGGGTCAGACGAGTCGGCCGCGGGCACGGGCCCGGGGGCGCCGGCCGCCAGAGTCGGGTGGCTCGCGCACTTCCAGGCGGGCCGCTCGCGCACCTCCAGGCACCCCGACCCACTCGCCGAGGCCGACCGAGGTGCGCCGTCCCGGCCGCGGACCGGTCGGGGTCCCCTCTCGAAAGGGCAGTAGTGTGAACAGGTGCCATCGGGTATATAGGGGAAGGGGTCCTCTCGAACCAGGCCTTCGAACCCGCGCGAGCCTAGCCCGGCAAGGCTCACCCTCCCCGGCCACGGGTTCGGCCTCCGTCCCCCTGGAGGTCCGGCACCTCCAGGGTCCCCGACCCTGCCTCCCCTGCCCGAGGGGAGGCCTCCGAGGCGGGCCTGACAGGGCGGCCCTCCCTCCTGGAAGTCCGGTTCCTCCAGGGTCCCCGACCCTGCCTCCCCTGCCCGAGGGGAGGCCTCCGAGGCGGGCCTGACAGGGCGGCCCTCCCTCCTGGAAGTATGGTTCCTCCAGGGCACGCGTCCCTACCTCCGTAGCCCAGATGGGTGACTCCGAGGCGGGCCTGACAGGGCGGCCCTCCCTCCTGGAAGTCCGGTTCCTCCAGGGCACACGTCCCTGCCTCCTTAGCCCAGAGAGGTGACTCCGAGGCGGGCCTGACAGGGCGGCCCTCCCTCCTGGAAGTCCGGTTCCTCCAGGGCACACGTCCCTACCTCCGTAGCCCAGATGGGTGACTCGAAAGCGGGCCTGACAGGGCGGCCCTCCCTCCTGGAAGTCTGGTTCCTCCAGGGCACACGTCCCTGCCTCCTTAGCCCAGAGAGGTGACTCCGAGGCGGGCCTGACAGGGCGGCCCTCCCTCCTGGAAGTCCGGTTCCTCCAGGGCACACGTCTCTGCCTCCTTAGCCCAGAGAGGTGACTCCGAGGCGGGCCTGACAGGGCGGCCCTCCCTCCTGGAAGTCCGGTTCCTCCAGGGCACACGTCCCTGCCTCCTTAGCCCAGAGAGGTGACTCCGAGGCGGGCCTGACAGGGCGGCCCTCCCTCCTGGAAGTCCGGTTCCTCCAGGGCACACGTCTCTGCCTCCTTAGCCCAGAGAGGTGACTCCGAGGCGGGCCTGACAGGGCGGCCCTCCCTCCTGGAAGTCCGGTTCCTCCAGGGCACACGTCCCTACCTCCGTAGCCCAGACGGGTGACTCGAAAGCGGGCCTGACAGGGCGGCCCTCCCTCCTGGAAGTCTGGTTCCTCCAGGGCACACGTCCCTGCCTCCTTAGCCCAGAGAGGTGACTCCGAGGCGGGCCTGACAGGGCGGCCCTCCCTCCTGGAAGTCCGTTTCCTCCAGGGCACACGTCCCTACCTCCGTAGCCCAGATGGGTGACTCGAAAGCGGGCCTGACAGGGCGGCCCTCCCTCCTGGAAGTCTGGTTCCTCCAGGGCACACGTCCCTACCTCCGTAGCCCAGATGGGTGACTCGAAAGCGGGCCTGACAGGGCGGCCCTCCCTCCTGGAAGTCTGGTTCCTCCAGGGCACGCGTCCCTGCCTCCGTAGCCCAGATGGGTGACTCCGAGGCGGGCCTGACAGGGCGGCCCTCCCTCCTGGAAGTCTGGTTCCTCCAGGGCACACGTCCCTACCTCCTTAGCCCAGATGGGTGACTCGAAAGCGGGCCTGACAGGGCGGCCCTCCCTCCTGGAAGTCTGGTTCCTCCAGGGCACACGTCCCTACCTCCTTAGCCCAGATGGGTGACTCCGAGGCGGGCCTGACAGGGCGGCCCTCCCTCCTGGAAGTCTGGTTCCTCCAGGGCACGCGTCCCTACCTCCTTAGCCCAGAGAGGTGACTCCGAGGCGGGCCTGACAGGGCGGCCCTCCCTCCTGGAAGTCTGGTTCCTCCAGGGCACACGTCCCTACCTCCTTAGCCCAGATGGGTGACTCGAAAGCGGGCCTGACAGGGCGGCCCTCCCTCCTGGAAGTCTGGTTCCTCCAGGGCACACGTCCCTACCTCCTTAGCCCAGATGGGTGACTCGAAATCGGGCCTGACAGGGCGGCCCTCCCTCCTGGAAGTCTGGTTCCTCCAGGGCACACGTCCCTACCTCCTTAGCCCAGATGGGTGACTCGAAATCGGGCCTGACAGGGCGGCCCTCCCTCCTGGAAGTCTGGTTCCTCCAGGGCACACGTCCCTACCTCCTTAGCCCAGATGGGTGACTCGAAAGCGGGCCTGACAGGGCGGCCCTCCCTCCTGGAAGTCTGGTTCCTCCAGGGCACACGTCCCTACCTCCTTAGCCCAGATGGGTGACTCCGAGGCGGGCCTGACAGGGCGGCCCTCCCTCCTGGAAGTCTGGTTCCTCCAGGGCACACGTCCCTACCTCCTTAGCCCAGAGAGGTGACTCCGAGGCGGGCCTGACAGGGCGGCCCTCCCTCCTGGAAGTCCGGTTCCTCCAGGGCACACGTCCCTACCTCCTTAGCCCAGATGGGTGACTCGAAATCGGGCCTGACAGGGCGGCCCTCCCTCCTGGAAGTCCGGTTCCTCCAGGGCACACGTCCCTACCTCCTTAGCCCAGATGGGTGACTCGAAATCGGGCCTGACAGGGCGGCCCTCCCTCCTGGAAGTCTGGTTCCTCCAGGGCACACGTCCCTACCTCCTTAGCCCAGATGGGTGACTCGAAAGCGGGCCTGACAGGGCGGCCCTCCCTCCTGGAAGTCTGGTTCCTCCAGGGCACACGTCCCTACCTCCTTAGCCCAGATGGGTGACTCGAAAGCGGGCCTGACAGGGCGGCCCTCCCTCCTGGAAGTCTGGTTCCTCCAGGGCACACGTCCCTACCTCCTTAGCCCAGATGGGTGACTCGAAATCGGGCCTGACAGGGCGGCCCTCCCTCCTGGAAGTCTGGTTCCTCCAGGGCACACGTCCCTACCTCCTTAGCCCAGATGGGTGACTCGAAAGCGGGCCTGACAGGGCGGCCCTCCCTCCTGGAAGTCTGGTTCCTCCAGGGCACACGTCCCTACCTCCTTAGCCCAGATGGGTGACTCGAAAGCGGGCCTGACAGGGCGGCCCTCCCTCCTGGAAGTCAGGTTCCTCCAGGGCACACGTCCCTACCTCCGTAGCCCAGAGTGGTGACTCGAAAGCGGACGCGGGAGGGTGTACGTGGCGCACCCCCAGGCCGAAGAGAGGTCTCGTGAGCGGACGCGAGGGTGTACGACAGAAGGCCTGGAAGTCTCTGACTTCCAGGGTCACCGACCCTACCTCATGAGCCCGAAGAGGTGACTCGAATGCGGACGCGGGGGTGTACGTGGCGCACCCCCAGGCCGAAGAGAGGTCTCGTGAGCGGACACGAGAAGTACGACAGAGGGCCTGGAAGCAAAAGCGGGTGACTCGTGCACTTCCAGAAAAGGCAAAAGCGGGTGACTCGTGCACTTCCATAAAGCCGAAAAGAGGTCTCGTGAGCGGACACGAGAAGTACGACAGAGGGCCTGGAGGTAAAAGCGGGTGACTCGTGCACTTCCAGGGTCTCCGACCTTACGGCGCCTTCCGACGCGGGCGCCTCCTCCCGGACGAGCCACGGGAAGGGCCCCTTCTCTCAAGGGGCGGTCGTTTGAACAGGTGCCATCGGGTATATAGGGATGGGTGCCTCGAAGTGGACCTCCAGCGTCCTCCCTCCCTGCGACAGATCCCAAGAAAGGTCTGTGCGCGTCGGTGTGCGATGAACGAAAAACCGTTAAAAGAACTGGAACGGTTGGAACGGACGAAGGGCGTCTGATGTGAGGCAGCGCCCCGGGCGAGTGTCGGCCGAAGGCTCACAATTAAAGAGCTCATACCCGAAAGATGGGAAAAAACGATCCGCCCTGGATCATCAAGGCTAATGCCTAAAAACTAAAGCTACCTTGGGTGATGGAACTCGGCTACGGCCGCAAAACGATCCGCCCTGGATCATCAAGGCTAATGCCTAAAAACTAAAGCTACCTTGGGTGATGGAACTCGGCTACGGCCGCAAAACGATCCGCCCTGGATCAAGGCTACGGCCTAAAAACGGCAAAAAAAGATCCAAAAGTCCCTGGATCAAGGCGCTTCGGCTTAAAACCTGTGAAAAGATCCGCCCTGGATCAAGGCTACGGCCTTAAAACTGCTCAAAAGATCCGCCCTGGATCAAGGCTACGGCCTTAAAACTGCTAAAAAGATCCTAAAGTCTCTGGATCTAGGCTACGGCCTCAAAGACACACGTGTTGTGAGAAAAGATCCGCCCTGGATCTCCAGGCTACGGCCTCAAAGGTTCGACCCGACCATATATGCTCAGACACGGGCGAACACAAAAGCGTAACAACCCCTGTTGGAACCGTCGAAGGATCTCGGCGTCGGCCGTAAAACGGAAACCCCCCGGTCGTCGGTACGCGTGTGGCGGTCGAGGGCCCCCGGCCGCCGGTCGGAGCGGGCGCGTGGATAGGTCTCCCGAGCGGTCAAGGAGTCCCGGAAGCCGGTCGGTGCGAGCGGCCGGCCCCGGGGCACCCTACCCTCTCGGGCGCACCGACCCCACGCGTTTCGTCTCGGTCGGCGTCCGGGGTTCCGAGACACCCTTATGTATCTGTGTGACAGACGGAGTGGCACACCGTCTGCGGCGGGACAGGGCCGCCGACCGCGATGGAAGTCGAGTGTGGCGGCTTCCAGGGTCCAAGACCCTATAGACGGACGGAGTGGCGACCCGTCTGCGGCGGGCCAGGGCCGCCGACCGCGATGGAAGTCGAGTGGGGCGGCTTCCAGGGTCCAAGACCCTACAGACAGACGGAGTGGCGACCCGTCTGCGGCGGGCCAGGGCCGCCGACCGCGATGGAAGTCGAGTGGGGCGGCTTCCAGGGTCCAAGACCCTACAGACAGACGGAGTGGTGACCCGTCTGCGGCGGGACAGGGCCGCCGACCGTTACGGAAGTCGAGGGGGACGGCTTCCAGGGTCCAAGACCCTATCTGTGTGACAGACGAAGGTGCATCGTCTGGGGCGGGACAGGGCCGCCGACCGCTATGGAAGTCGAGTTGGGTTGCTCGTGAACTTCCAGGGTCCAAGACCCTCTCTTCGTGACCGACGAAGGTGCTCTGTCTGGGGCGGTACGGGGCCGCCGACCGCTATGGAAGTCGAGTTGGGTTGCTCGTGTACTTCCAGGGTCCAAGACCCTCTCTTCGTGACCGACGAAGGTGCTCTGTCTGGGGCGGTACGGGGCCGCCGACCGCTATGGAAGTCGAGTTGGGTGGCTCGTGCACTTCCAGGGTCCAAGACCCAACGCGTTTGACCGACGAAGGTGCCCCGTCCCCGGGCACGGACGGGGACGGGCCCGGCCTCCGGGCCGCCGTGGAAGTCGAGTCGGGTGGCTCTCGCACTTCCAGGGTCCTCGACCCTATCTGTCTGACCGACGAAGGCGCTTCGTCTCGGGCGGGCCAGGGCCGCCAGCCGCTATGGAAGCCGAGTCGGGTGGCTCGTGCGCTTCCAGGGTCCACGACCCTGCCTTCGTGACCGACGAAGGCGCTCTGTCTGGGGCGGTACAGAGCCGGGCCCCGTCCAGCAGGGGACGGTGGCCCGAACAGGTGCCATCGGGTATATAGGGAAGAGCACCTCGCTGATTCTCCAAGGTGATAGGCTACCGGATC
>NW_027394220.1:0-10000 GCF_030506205.2 Paramisgurnus dabryanus | reverse complement strand
GGCGCCCGAGCTGCGGCCGTTGGAAAATCCGGGGAGGGACCGCCGTATCTCGGCCGGGCTTAGGGTTAGAGAGAAGCGGGTTGGCTCGTTGGATAGGGCCGCTCCGGTAGAGCAACCGACCCGAAGGGCGAGTCGATCCGAGCAAAGGCGCCCGAGCTGCGGCCGTGGGAAAATCCGCGGAGGGACCGCCGTATCTCGGCCGGGCTTAGGGTTAGAGAGAAGCGGGTTGGCTCGTTGGATAGGGCCGCTCCGGTAGAGCAACCGACCCAAAGGGCGAGTCGATCCGAGCAAAGGCGCCCGTGCTGCGGCCGTGGGAAAATCCGCGGAGGGACCGCCGTATCTCGGCCGGGCTTAGGGTTAGAGAGACGAGGGTTGGCTCGTTGGATAGGGCCGCTCCGGTAGGGCAACCGACCCAAAGGGCGAGTCGATCCGAGCAAAGGCGCCCGTGCTGCGGCCGTGGGAAAATCCGGGGAGGGACCGCCGTATCTCGGCCGGGCTTAGGGTTAGAGAGACGAGGGTTGGCTCGTTGGATAGGGCCGCTCCGGTAGAGCAACCGACCCAAAGGGCGAGTCGATCCGAGCAAAGGCGCCCGTGCTGCGGCCGTGGGAAAATCCGGGGAGGGACCGCCGTATCTCGGCCGGGCTTAGGGTTAGAGAGACGAGGGTTGGCTCGTTGGATAGGGCCGCTCCGGTAGAGCAACCGACCCAAAGGGCGAGTCGATCCGAGCAAAGGCGCCCGTGCTGCGGCCGTGGGAAAATCCGGGGAGGGACCGCCGTATCTCGGCCGGGCTTAGGGTTAGAGAGACGAGGGTTGGCTCGTTGGATAGGGCCGCTCCGGTAGAGCAACCGACCCAAAGGGCGAGTCGATCCGAGCAAAGGCGCCCGTGCTGCGGCCGTGGGAAAATCCGGGGAGGGACCGCCGTATCTCGGCCGGGGAAAGGGTTAGAGAGACGAGGGTTGGCTCGTTGGATAGGGCCGCTCCGGTAGAGCAACCGACCCAAAGGGCGAGTCGATCCGAGCAAAGGCGCCCGTGCTGCGGCCGTGGGAAAATCCGGGGAGGGACCGCCGTATCTCGGCCGGGGAAAGGGCTAGAGGCTCGCGGGTAGGCTCGTTCGAAAGCTCCCCTCCGGCATAGCGACCGACCCGAAGGGCGAAGGCCCCGGACCCGAGGCGCCCGAGAAACGGCCGTGGGAAAATCCGGGCATAGACCGCCGTATCTCGGCCGGGGAAGGGGCTAGAGGCTCGCGGGTAGGCTCGTTCGAAAGGCCCCCTCCG
This sequence comes from Paramisgurnus dabryanus, assembly GCF_030506205.2. NCBI lineage: Eukaryota > Metazoa > Chordata > Actinopteri > Cypriniformes > Cobitidae > Paramisgurnus > Paramisgurnus dabryanus. Next base: position 8,726 of record NW_027394220.1, on the reverse strand, counting down.
GCGGAGCGACCGACCCAAAGGGCGAAGGCCCCGGACCCGAGGCGCCCGAGATACGGCCGCGGGAATTTCCGCGAGCTTCGACCGGACGTATCTCCGGCGGGCGGGGTCGCACGGACCCGAGGCCGGGCTCGTCGGAAAGCCCCGGGACGGACCTTTCGAACGAGACCGGCCGCGCGTCCGGGCGACCTCCGAGGCGGACGCTAGGGGCGCCGGAGCCCCGGACGAGCGAAAATTCCGCGACCACCCGCCCGTATCTCGGCCCGGGAAAGGGCCAGAGACTCGAGGGAGGGCTCGTTCGAAAGCTCCCCTCCGGCATAGCGACCGACCCGAAGGGCGAAGGCCCCGGACCCGAGGCGCCCGAGAAACGGCCGTGGGAAAATCCCGCGGGGGTAGGCCGTATCTCGGCCCCGGAAAGGGCTAGCGACGCGCGGGTGGGCTCGTTCGAAAGGCCCCCCGCGGAGGAGCCACCCACCCGAAGGGCGAAGGCCCCGGACCCGGGGCGCCGGAGCAGCGCGGTAACGAAATTCGAATTTTCGACCGGAAGTATCTCGGGCCCCCGGGGTCGCACGGACCCGCGGCCGGTCTCGTCGGAAAGCCCCGGGCGAGACCTTTCCGACGAGCCCGGCCCCGAGTCCGTAGGACCTTCCCCGGCCGAGATACGGCGCCCGGCAGTTCATTGGCCGATATCTCGGAAACGGGGCGTCGTAGACGCTCCGTGGTATTGGTGACCTTGACGATGCCGGGTCAGACGAGTCGGCCGCGGGCACGGGCCCGGGGGCGCCGGCCGCCAGAGTCGGGTGGCTCGCGCACTTCCAGGCGGGCCGCTCGCGCACCTCCAGGCACCCCGACCCACTCGCCGAGGCCGACCGAGGTGCGCCGTCCCGGCCGCGGACCGGTCGGGGTCCCCTCTCGAAAGGGCAGTAGTGTGAACAGGTGCCATCGGGTATATAGGGGAAGGGGTCCTCTCGAACCAGGCCTTCGAACCCGCGCGAGCCTAGCCCGGCAAGGCTCACCCTCCCCGGCCACGGGTTCGGCCTCCGTCCCCCTGGAGGTCCGGCACCTCCAGGGTCCCCGACCCTGCCTCCCCTGCCCGAGGGGAGGCCTCCGAGGCGGGCCTGACAGGGCGGCCCTCCCTCCTGGAAGTCCGGTTCCTCCAGGGTCCCCGACCCTGCCTCCCCTGCCCGAGGGGAGGCCTCCGAGGCGGGCCTGACAGGGCGGCCCTCCCTCCTGGAAGTATGGTTCCTCCAGGGCACGCGTCCCTACCTCCGTAGCCCAGATGGGTGACTCCGAGGCGGGCCTGACAGGGCGGCCCTCCCTCCTGGAAGTCCGGTTCCTCCAGGGCACACGTCCCTGCCTCCTTAGCCCAGAGAGGTGACTCCGAGGCGGGCCTGACAGGGCGGCCCTCCCTCCTGGAAGTCCGGTTCCTCCAGGGCACACGTCCCTACCTCCGTAGCCCAGATGGGTGACTCGAAAGCGGGCCTGACAGGGCGGCCCTCCCTCCTGGAAGTCTGGTTCCTCCAGGGCACACGTCCCTGCCTCCTTAGCCCAGAGAGGTGACTCCGAGGCGGGCCTGACAGGGCGGCCCTCCCTCCTGGAAGTCCGGTTCCTCCAGGGCACACGTCTCTGCCTCCTTAGCCCAGAGAGGTGACTCCGAGGCGGGCCTGACAGGGCGGCCCTCCCTCCTGGAAGTCCGGTTCCTCCAGGGCACACGTCCCTGCCTCCTTAGCCCAGAGAGGTGACTCCGAGGCGGGCCTGACAGGGCGGCCCTCCCTCCTGGAAGTCCGGTTCCTCCAGGGCACACGTCTCTGCCTCCTTAGCCCAGAGAGGTGACTCCGAGGCGGGCCTGACAGGGCGGCCCTCCCTCCTGGAAGTCCGGTTCCTCCAGGGCACACGTCCCTACCTCCGTAGCCCAGACGGGTGACTCGAAAGCGGGCCTGACAGGGCGGCCCTCCCTCCTGGAAGTCTGGTTCCTCCAGGGCACACGTCCCTGCCTCCTTAGCCCAGAGAGGTGACTCCGAGGCGGGCCTGACAGGGCGGCCCTCCCTCCTGGAAGTCCGTTTCCTCCAGGGCACACGTCCCTACCTCCGTAGCCCAGATGGGTGACTCGAAAGCGGGCCTGACAGGGCGGCCCTCCCTCCTGGAAGTCTGGTTCCTCCAGGGCACACGTCCCTACCTCCGTAGCCCAGATGGGTGACTCGAAAGCGGGCCTGACAGGGCGGCCCTCCCTCCTGGAAGTCTGGTTCCTCCAGGGCACGCGTCCCTGCCTCCGTAGCCCAGATGGGTGACTCCGAGGCGGGCCTGACAGGGCGGCCCTCCCTCCTGGAAGTCTGGTTCCTCCAGGGCACACGTCCCTACCTCCTTAGCCCAGATGGGTGACTCGAAAGCGGGCCTGACAGGGCGGCCCTCCCTCCTGGAAGTCTGGTTCCTCCAGGGCACACGTCCCTACCTCCTTAGCCCAGATGGGTGACTCCGAGGCGGGCCTGACAGGGCGGCCCTCCCTCCTGGAAGTCTGGTTCCTCCAGGGCACGCGTCCCTACCTCCTTAGCCCAGAGAGGTGACTCCGAGGCGGGCCTGACAGGGCGGCCCTCCCTCCTGGAAGTCTGGTTCCTCCAGGGCACACGTCCCTACCTCCTTAGCCCAGATGGGTGACTCGAAAGCGGGCCTGACAGGGCGGCCCTCCCTCCTGGAAGTCTGGTTCCTCCAGGGCACACGTCCCTACCTCCTTAGCCCAGATGGGTGACTCGAAATCGGGCCTGACAGGGCGGCCCTCCCTCCTGGAAGTCTGGTTCCTCCAGGGCACACGTCCCTACCTCCTTAGCCCAGATGGGTGACTCGAAATCGGGCCTGACAGGGCGGCCCTCCCTCCTGGAAGTCTGGTTCCTCCAGGGCACACGTCCCTACCTCCTTAGCCCAGATGGGTGACTCGAAAGCGGGCCTGACAGGGCGGCCCTCCCTCCTGGAAGTCTGGTTCCTCCAGGGCACACGTCCCTACCTCCTTAGCCCAGATGGGTGACTCCGAGGCGGGCCTGACAGGGCGGCCCTCCCTCCTGGAAGTCTGGTTCCTCCAGGGCACACGTCCCTACCTCCTTAGCCCAGAGAGGTGACTCCGAGGCGGGCCTGACAGGGCGGCCCTCCCTCCTGGAAGTCCGGTTCCTCCAGGGCACACGTCCCTACCTCCTTAGCCCAGATGGGTGACTCGAAATCGGGCCTGACAGGGCGGCCCTCCCTCCTGGAAGTCCGGTTCCTCCAGGGCACACGTCCCTACCTCCTTAGCCCAGATGGGTGACTCGAAATCGGGCCTGACAGGGCGGCCCTCCCTCCTGGAAGTCTGGTTCCTCCAGGGCACACGTCCCTACCTCCTTAGCCCAGATGGGTGACTCGAAAGCGGGCCTGACAGGGCGGCCCTCCCTCCTGGAAGTCTGGTTCCTCCAGGGCACACGTCCCTACCTCCTTAGCCCAGATGGGTGACTCGAAAGCGGGCCTGACAGGGCGGCCCTCCCTCCTGGAAGTCTGGTTCCTCCAGGGCACACGTCCCTACCTCCTTAGCCCAGATGGGTGACTCGAAATCGGGCCTGACAGGGCGGCCCTCCCTCCTGGAAGTCTGGTTCCTCCAGGGCACACGTCCCTACCTCCTTAGCCCAGATGGGTGACTCGAAAGCGGGCCTGACAGGGCGGCCCTCCCTCCTGGAAGTCTGGTTCCTCCAGGGCACACGTCCCTACCTCCTTAGCCCAGATGGGTGACTCGAAAGCGGGCCTGACAGGGCGGCCCTCCCTCCTGGAAGTCAGGTTCCTCCAGGGCACACGTCCCTACCTCCGTAGCCCAGAGTGGTGACTCGAAAGCGGACGCGGGAGGGTGTACGTGGCGCACCCCCAGGCCGAAGAGAGGTCTCGTGAGCGGACGCGAGGGTGTACGACAGAAGGCCTGGAAGTCTCTGACTTCCAGGGTCACCGACCCTACCTCATGAGCCCGAAGAGGTGACTCGAATGCGGACGCGGGGGTGTACGTGGCGCACCCCCAGGCCGAAGAGAGGTCTCGTGAGCGGACACGAGAAGTACGACAGAGGGCCTGGAAGCAAAAGCGGGTGACTCGTGCACTTCCAGAAAAGGCAAAAGCGGGTGACTCGTGCACTTCCATAAAGCCGAAAAGAGGTCTCGTGAGCGGACACGAGAAGTACGACAGAGGGCCTGGAGGTAAAAGCGGGTGACTCGTGCACTTCCAGGGTCTCCGACCTTACGGCGCCTTCCGACGCGGGCGCCTCCTCCCGGACGAGCCACGGGAAGGGCCCCTTCTCTCAAGGGGCGGTCGTTTGAACAGGTGCCATCGGGTATATAGGGATGGGTGCCTCGAAGTGGACCTCCAGCGTCCTCCCTCCCTGCGACAGATCCCAAGAAAGGTCTGTGCGCGTCGGTGTGCGATGAACGAAAAACCGTTAAAAGAACTGGAACGGTTGGAACGGACGAAGGGCGTCTGATGTGAGGCAGCGCCCCGGGCGAGTGTCGGCCGAAGGCTCACAATTAAAGAGCTCATACCCGAAAGATGGGAAAAAACGATCCGCCCTGGATCATCAAGGCTAATGCCTAAAAACTAAAGCTACCTTGGGTGATGGAACTCGGCTACGGCCGCAAAACGATCCGCCCTGGATCATCAAGGCTAATGCCTAAAAACTAAAGCTACCTTGGGTGATGGAACTCGGCTACGGCCGCAAAACGATCCGCCCTGGATCAAGGCTACGGCCTAAAAACGGCAAAAAAAGATCCAAAAGTCCCTGGATCAAGGCGCTTCGGCTTAAAACCTGTGAAAAGATCCGCCCTGGATCAAGGCTACGGCCTTAAAACTGCTCAAAAGATCCGCCCTGGATCAAGGCTACGGCCTTAAAACTGCTAAAAAGATCCTAAAGTCTCTGGATCTAGGCTACGGCCTCAAAGACACACGTGTTGTGAGAAAAGATCCGCCCTGGATCTCCAGGCTACGGCCTCAAAGGTTCGACCCGACCATATATGCTCAGACACGGGCGAACACAAAAGCGTAACAACCCCTGTTGGAACCGTCGAAGGATCTCGGCGTCGGCCGTAAAACGGAAACCCCCCGGTCGTCGGTACGCGTGTGGCGGTCGAGGGCCCCCGGCCGCCGGTCGGGCGGGCGCGTGGATAGGTCTCCCGAGCGGTCAAGGAGTCCCGGAAGCCGGTCGGGCGAGCGGCCGGCCCCGGGGCACCCTACCCTCTCGGGCGCACCGACCCCACGCGTTTCGTCTCGGTCGGCGTCCGGGGTTCCGAGACACCCTTATGTATCTGTGTGACAGACGGAGTGGCACACCGTCTGCGGCGGGACAGGGCCGCCGACCGCGATGGAAGTCGAGTGTGGCGGCTTCCAGGGTCCAAGACCCTATAGACGGACGGAGTGGCGACCCGTCTGCGGCGGGCCAGGGCCGCCGACCGCGATGGAAGTCGAGTGGGGCGGCTTCCAGGGTCCAAGACCCTACAGACAGACGGAGTGGCGACCCGTCTGCGGCGGGCCAGGGCCGCCGACCGCGATGGAAGTCGAGTGGGGCGGCTTCCAGGGTCCAAGACCCTACAGACAGACGGAGTGGTGACCCGTCTGCGGCGGGACAGGGCCGCCGACCGTTACGGAAGTCGAGGGGGACGGCTTCCAGGGTCCAAGACCCTATCTGTGTGACAGACGAAGGTGCATCGTCTGGGGCGGGACAGGGCCGCCGACCGCTATGGAAGTCGAGTTGGGTTGCTCGTGAACTTCCAGGGTCCAAGACCCTCTCTTCGTGACCGACGAAGGTGCTCTGTCTGGGGCGGTACGGGGCCGCCGACCGCTATGGAAGTCGAGTTGGGTTGCTCGTGTACTTCCAGGGTCCAAGACCCTCTCTTCGTGACCGACGAAGGTGCTCTGTCTGGGGCGGTACGGGGCCGCCGACCGCTATGGAAGTCGAGTTGGGTGGCTCGTGCACTTCCAGGGTCCAAGACCCAACGCGTTTGACCGACGAAGGTGCCCCGTCCCCGGGCACGGACGGGGACGGGCCCGGCCTCCGGGCCGCCGTGGAAGTCGAGTCGGGTGGCTCTCGCACTTCCAGGGTCCTCGACCCTATCTGTCTGACCGACGAAGGCGCTTCGTCTCGGGCGGGCCAGGGCCGCCAGCCGCTATGGAAGCCGAGTCGGGTGGCTCGTGCGCTTCCAGGGTCCACGACCCTGCCTTCGTGACCGACGAAGGCGCTCTGTCTGGGGCGGTACAGAGCCGGGCCCCGTCCAGCAGGGGACGGTGGCCCGAACAGGTGCCATCGGGTATATAGGGAAGAGCACCTCGCTGATTCTCCAAGGTGATAGGCTACCGGATCCCATGACCTCTCGAGCCCAGCGAGAGGCCTCTCGAGCGGACACAAATGCCTCGAAAAAGTCCCTCTGCACTGAGGTAGTGACGATTCTTATTACGAATGGCAAATCATCCAAGGAAGGGACGAACCCGGCTGGCCTCGGCCGTTAAACGAGCCGGCTTCGTTCGGCCGCTAAACGAACCGGCGTCGTTCGGCCGCAAAACGAACCGGCGTCGGCCGCTAAACGAAACCCCGGGCGGGACAGGGCCGCCCACGTCTCAGCCTTAATGACCCGTTACGGGGTGACGCCCGGATACGCTTTGTGTGTCATGGCCCTGAGATTCTGGAAATCGAACTGCGCCTGGGGCAGGCCTCCGCCCGGCCGACGTTAGCGCGTCGGCCGCCATGGGCGGTCGGTTCCTCCCCGACCCGGCGCTCTCGCCTCCAGGGGGGCTCTCCGGAGCCCGCCCGACCCTTTCCGCGGGAGACTCAGACGGTCCGTCAGACGCGAAGGTCCGCCACCGGCGGCCGGCGAGGGCCTCGGCGACCGAGGGCGGAGACGCCCCCGGCCCGTCGCGGCCACCCGGCCCCGCGAAACGCACCTTTCCTCGGTTACGGCCCACCCGGCCGCCCCTCAGCCTACGAGAGGGGAGAGCCACACGAGAGTGGCCCCGGTCCCGCTCCCCCCGGGGGGTGGAAACCGGGACCCGCGCCGCGTGAACCCCGGGTCAGAGCGAGGCTCTCCTACGGCTACACTACCTGGTTGATCCTGCCAGTAACATATGCTTGTCTCAAAGATTAAGCCATGCAGGTCTAAGTGCACACGGCCGGTACAGTGAAACTGCGAATGGCTCATTAAATCAGTTATGGTTCCTTTGATCGCTCCACCCGTACTTGGATAACTGTGGCAATTCCAGAGCTAATACATGCAAACGAGCGCCGACCCGGCCCGCGAGGGCCGGGGACGCGTGCATTTATCAGACCCAAAACCCATCCGGGACGCGTCTCCGGGCGCGCCCCGGCCGCTTTGGTGACTCAGGATAACCTCGAGCCGATCGCGCGCCCCCGCGGCGGCGACGACTCATTCGAATGTCTGCCCTATCAACTTTCGATGGTACTTTAGGCGCCTACCATGGTGACCACGGGTGACGGGGAATCAGGGTTCGATTCCGGAGAGGGAGCCTGAGAAACGGCTACCACATCCAAGGAAGGCAGCAGGCGCGCAAATTACCCACTCCCGACTCGGGGAGGTAGTGACGAAAAATAACAATACAGGTCTCTTTCGAGGCCCTGTAATTGGAATGAGCGTATCCTAAACCCATGGGCGAGGACCCATTGGAGGGCAAGTCTGGTGCCAGCAGCCGCGGTAATTCCTCCAATAGCGTATATTAAAGTTGCTGCAGTTAAAAAGCTCGTAGTTGGATCTCGGGAGCGAGCTTGCGGTCCGCCGCGAGGCGAGCCACCGCACGTCCCGTACCCCTGCCTCCCGGCGCCCCCCGGATGCCCTTAACTGGGTGTCCGGTCCGGGGCCCGGAGCGTTTACTTTGAAAAAATTAGAGTGTTCAAAGCAGGCCGCAGCCCGCCTGAATATCTCAGCTAGGAATAATGGAATAGGACTCCGGTTCTATTTTGTGGGTTTCCGGAACCCGGGGCCATGATTGAGAGGGACGGCCGGGGGCATTCGTATTGCGCCGCTAGAGGTGAAATTCTTGGACCGGCGCAAGACGGACGAGAGCGAAAGCATTTGCCAAGAATGTTTTCATTAATCAAGAACGAAAGTCGGAGGTTCGAAGACGATCAGATACCGTCGTAGTTCCGACCGTAAACGATGCCGACCCGCGATCCGGCGGCGTTATTCCCATGACCCGCCGGGCAGCGTGCGGGAAACCACGAGTCTTTGGGTTCCGGGGGGAGTATGGTTGCAAAGCTGAAACTTAAAGGAATTGACGGAAGGGCACCACCAGGAGTGGAGCCTGCGGCTTAATTTGACTCAACACGGGAAACCTCACCCGGCCCGGACACGGAAAGGATTGACAGATCGATAGCTCTTTCTCGATTCTGTGGGTGGTGGTGCATGGCCGTTCTTAGTTGGTGGAGCGATTTGTCTGGTTAATTCCGATAACGAACGAGACTCCGGCATGCTAAATAGTTACGCGGCCCCGCGCGGTCGGCGTCCAACTTCTTAGAGGGACAAGTGGCTCTCAGCCACGCGAGATGGAGCAATAACAGGTCTGTGATGCCCTTAGATGTCCGGGGCTGCACGCGCGCCACAATGGGCGGATCAGCGTGTGTCTACCCTGCGCCGAGAGGCGCGGGTAACCCGCTGAACCCCGCTCGTGATCGGGACTGGGGATTGCAACTGTTTCCCATCAACGAGGAATTCCCAGTAAGCGCGGGTCATAAGCTCGC
>NW_027394219.1:7500-17500 GCF_030506205.2 Paramisgurnus dabryanus | reverse complement strand
GCCTTCCTTGGATGTGGTAGCCGTTTCTCAGGCTCCCTCTCCGGAATCGAACCCTGATTCCCCGTCACCCGTGGTCACCATGGTAGGCGCCTAAAGTACCATCGAAAGTTGATAGGGCAGACATTCGAATGAGTCGTCGCCGCCGCGGGGGCGCGCGATCGGCTCGAGGTTATCCTGAGTCACCAAAGCGGCCGGGGCGCGCCCGGAGACGCGTCCCGGATGGGTTTTGGGTCTGATAAATGCACGCGTCCCCGGCCCTCGCGGGCCGGGTCGGCGCTCGTTTGCATGTATTAGCTCTGGAATTGCCACAGTTATCCAAGTACGGGTGGAGCGATCAAAGGAACCATAACTGATTTAATGAGCCATTCGCAGTTTCACTGTACCGGCCGTGTGCACTTAGACCTGCATGGCTTAATCTTTGAGACAAGCATATGTTACTGGCAGGATCAACCAGGTAGTAGCCGTAGGAGAGCCTCGCTCTGACCCGGGGTTCACGCGGCGCGGGTCCCGGTTTCCACCCCCCGGGGGGAGTGGGACCGGGGCCACTCTCGTGTGGCTCTCCCCTCTCGTAGGCTGAGGGGCGGCCGGGTGGGCCGTAACCGAGGAAAGGTGCGTTTCGCGGGGCCGGGTGGCCGCGACGGGCCGGGGGCGTCTCCGCCCTCGGTCGCCGAGGCCCTCGCCGGCCGCCGGTGGCGGACCTTCGCGTCTGACGGACCGTCTGAGTCTCCCGCGGAAAGGGTCGGGCGGGCTCCGGAGAGCCCCCCTGGAGGCGAGAGCGCCGGGTCGGGGAGGAACCGACCGCCCATGGCGGCCGACGCGCTAACGTCGGCCGGGCGGAGGCCTGCCCCAGGCGCAGTTCGATTTCCAGAATCTCAGGGCCATGACACACAAAGCGTATCCGGGCGTCACCCCGTAACGGGTCATTAAGGCTGAGACGTGGGCGGCCCTGTCCCGCCCGGGGTTTCGTTTAGCGGCCGACGCCGGTTCGTTTTGCGGCCGAACGACGCCGGTTCGTTTAGCGGCCGAACGAAGCCGGCTCGTTTAACGGCCGAGGCCAGCCGGGTTCGTCCCTTCCTTGGATGATTTACCATTCGTAATAAGAATCGTCACTACCTCAGTGCAGAGGGACTTTTTCGAGGCATTTGTGTCCGCTCGAGAGGCCTCTCGCTGGGCTCGAGAGGTCCTGGGATCCGGTAGCCTATCACCTTGGAGAGTCAGCGAGGTGCTCTTCCCTATATACCCGATGGCACCTGTTCGGGCCACCGTCCCCTGCTGGACGGGGCCCGGCTCTGTACCGCCCCAGACAGAGCGCCTTCGTCGGTCACGAAGGCAGGGTCGTGGACCCTGGAAGCGCACGAGCCACCCGACTCGGCTTCCATAGCGGCTGGCGGCCCTGGCCCGCCCGAGACGAAGCGCCTTCGTCGGTCAGACAGATAGGGTCGAGGACCCTGGAAGTGCGAGAGCCACCCGACTCGACTTCCACGGCGGCCCGGAGGCCGGGCCCGTCCCCGTCCGTGCCCGGGGACGGGGCACCTTCGTCGGTCAAACGCGTTGGTCTTGGACCCTGGAAGTGCACGAGCCACCCGACTCGACTTCCATAGCGGTCGGCGGCCCCGTACCGCCCCAGACAGAGCACCTTCGTCGGTCACGAAGAGAGGGTCTTGGACCCTGGAAGTGCACGAGCCACCCGACTCGACTTCCATAGCGGTCGGCGGCCCTGTCCCGCCCCAGACGATGCACCTTCGTCTGTCACACAGATAGGGTCTTGGACCCTGGAAGCCGTCCCCCTCGACTTCCGTAACGGTCGGCGGCCCTGTCCCGCCGCAGACGGGTCACCACTCCGTCTGTCTGTAGGGTCTTGGACCCTGGAAGCCGCCCCACTCGACTTCCATCGCGGTCGGCGGCCCTGGCCCGCCGCAGACGGGTCGCCACTCCGTCTGTCTGTAGGGTCTTGGACCCTGGAAGCCGCCCCACTCGACTTCCATCGCGGTCGGCGGCCCTGGCCCGCCGCAGACGGGTCGCCACTCCGTCTGTCTGTAGGGTCTTGGACCCCGGAAGCCGCCTCACTCGACTTCCATCGCGGTCGGCGGCCCTGTCCCGCCGCAGACGGTGTGCCACTCCGTCTGTCACACAGATACATAAGGGTGTCTCGGAACCCCGGACGCCGACCGAGACGAAACGCGTGGGGTCGGTGCGCCCGAGAGGGTAGGGTGCCCCGGGGCCGGCCGCTCGCCCGACCGGCTTCCGGGACTCCTTGACCGCTCGGGAGACCTATCCACGCGCCCGCCCGACCGGCGGCCGGGGGCCCTCGACCGCCACACGCGTACCGACGACCGGGGGGTTTCCGTTTTACGGCCGACGCCGAGATCCTTCGACGGTTCCAACATGGGTTGTTACGCTTTTGTGTTCGCCCGTGTCTGAGCATATATGGTCGGGTCGAACCTTTGAGGCCGTAGCCTGGAGATCCAGGGCGGATCTTATCTCACAACACGTGTGTCTTTGAGGCCGTAGCCTAGATCCAGAGACTTTAGGATCTTTTTAGCAGTTTTAAGGCCGTAGCCTTGATCCAGGGCGGATCTTTTGAGCAGCTTTAAGGCCGTAGCCTTGATCCAGGGCGGATCTTTTCACAGGTTTTAAGCCGAAGCGCCTTGATCCAGGGACTTTTGGATCTTTTTTTGCCGTTTTTAGGCCGTAGCCTTGATCCAGGGCGGATCGTTTTGCGGCCGTAGCCGAGTTCCATCACCCAAGGTAGCTTTAGTTTTTAGGCATTAGCCTTGATGATCCAGGGCGGATCGTTTTGCGGCCGTAGCCGAGTTCCATCACCCAAGGTAGCTTTAGTTTTTAGGCATTAGCCTTGATATGATCCAGGCCGGATCTTTCCGCCTAGGCGGCATGCGGATATGGGTTACCCGTCTTTCGACACTCGCCCGGGGCGCTGCCTCACATCAGACGCCCTTCGTCCGTTCCAACCGTTCCAGTTCTTTTAACGGTTTTTCGTTCATCGCACACCGACGCGCACAGACCTTTCTTGGGATCTGCCGCAGGGAGGGAGGACGCTGGAGGTCCACTTTCGAAGCAACCCATCCCTATATACCCGATGGCACCTGTTCAAACGACCGCCCCTTGAGAGAAGGGGCCCTTCCCGTGGCTCGTCCGGGAGGAGGCGCCCGCGTCGGAAGGCGCCGTAAGGTCGGAGACCCTGGAAGTGCACGAGTCACCCGCTTTTACCTCCAGGCCCTCTGTCGTACTTCTCGTGTCCGCTCACGAGACCTCGTTTCGGCTTTATGGAAGTGCACGAGTCACCCGCTTTTGCCTTTTCTGGAAGTGCACGAGTCACCCGCTTTTGCTTCCAGGCCCTCTGTCGTACTTCTCGTGTCCGCTCACGAGACCTCTCTTCGGCCTGGGGGTGCGCCACGTACACCCCCGCGTCCGCATTCGAGTCACCTCTTCGGGCTCATGAGGTAGGGTCGGTGACCCTGGAAGTCAGAGACTTCCAGGCCTTCTGTCGTACACCCTCGCGTCCGCTCACGAGACCTCTCTTCGGCCTGGGGGTGCGCCACGTACACCCTCCCGCGTCCGCTTTCGAGTCACCCATCTGGGCTACGGAGGTAGGGACGTGTGCCCTGGAAGAACCAGACTTCCAGGAGGGAGGGCCGCCCTGTCAGGCCCGCTTTCGAGTCACCCATCTGGGCTACGGAGGTAGGGACGGGTGCCCTGGAGGAACCAGACTTCCAGGAGGGAGGGCCGCCCTGTCAGGCCCGCTTTCGAGTCACCCATCTGGGCTACGGAGGTAGGGACGGGTGCCCTGGAGGAACCAGACTTCCAGGAGGGAGGGCCGCCCTGTCAGGCCCGCTTTCGAGTCACCCATCTGGGCTACGGAGGTAGGGACGTGTGCCCCGGAGGAACCGGACTTCCAGGAGGGAGGGCCGCCCTGTCAGGCCCGCCTCGGAGTCACCTCTCTGGGCTAAGGAGGCAGGGACGTGTGCCCTGGAGGAACCAGACTTCCAGGAGGGAGGGCCGCCCTGTCAGGCCCGCTTTCGAGTCACCCATCTGGGCTACGGAGGTGGGGACGGGTGCCCTGGAGGAACCAGACTTCCAGGAGGGAGGGCCGCCCTGTCAGGCCCGCCTCGGAGTCACCTCTCTGGGCTAAGGAGGCAGGGACGTGTGCCCTGGAGGAACCAGACTTCCAGGAGGGAGGGCCGCCCTGTCAGGCCCGCTTTCGAGTCACCCATCTGGGCTACGGAGGTGGGGACGGGTGCCCTGGAGGAACCAGACTTCCAGGAGGGAGGGCCGCCCTGTCAGGCCCGCCTCGGAGTCACCTCTCTGGGCTAAGGAGGCAGGGACGTGTGCCCTGGAGGAACCAGACTTCCAGGAGGGAGGGCCGCCCTGTCAGGCCCGCCTCGGAGTCACCTCTCTGGGCTAAGGAGGCAGGGACGTGTGCCCTGGAGGAACCAGACTTCCAGGAGGGAGGGCCGCCCTGTCAGGCCCGCTTTCGAGTCACCCATCTGGGCTACGGAGGTAGGGACGTGTGCCCTGGATGAACCGGACTTCCAGGAGGGAGGGCCGCCCTGTCAGGCCCGCTTTCGAGTCACCCATCCGGGCTACGGAGGTAGGGACGTGTGCCCTGGAGGAACCAGACTTCCAGGAGGGAGGGCCGCCCTGTCAGGCCCGCCTCGGAGTCACCTCTCTGGGCTAAGGAGGCAGGGACGTGTGCCCTGGAGGAACCAGACTTCCAGGAGGGAGGGCCGCCCTGTCAGGCCCGCCTCGGAGTCACCTCTCTGGGCTAAGGAGGCAGGGACGTGTGCCCTGGATGAACCGGACTTCCAGGAGGGAGGGCCGCCCTGTCAGGCCCGCTTTCGAGTCACCCATCTGGGCTACGGAGGTAGGGACGTGTGCCCTGGAGGAACCAGACTTCCAGGAGGGAGGGCCGCCCTGTCAGGCCCGCCTCGGAGTCACCTCTCTGGGCTAAGGAGGCAGGGACGTGTGCCCTGGATGAACCGGACTTCCAGGAGGGAGGGCCGCCCTGTCAGGCCCGCTTTCGAGTCACCCATCTGGGCTACGGAGGTAGGGACGTGTGCCCTGGAGGAACCAGACTTCCAGGAGGGAGGGCCGCCCTGTCAGGCCCGCCTCGGAGTCACCTCTCTGGGCTAAGGAGGCAGGGACGTGTGCCCTGGAGGAACCGGACTTCCAGGAGGGAGGGCCGCCCTGTCAGGCCCGCTTTCGAGTCACCCATCTGGGCTACGGAGGTAGGGACGTGTGCCCCGGAGGAACCAGACTTCCAGGAGGGAGGGCCGCCCTGTCAGGCCCGCCTCGGAGTCACCTCTCTGGGCTAAGGAGGCAGGGACGTGTGCCCTGGAGGAACCGGACTTCCAGGAGGGAGGGCCGCCCTGTCAGGCCCGCTTTCGAGTCACCCATCTGGGCTACGGAGGTAGGGACGGGTGCCCCGGAGGAACCAGACTTCCAGGAGGGAGGGCCGCCCTGTCAGGCCCGCCTCGGAGTCACCTCTCTGGGCTAAGGAGGCAGGGACGTGTGCCCTGGAGGAACCGGACTTCCAGGAGGGAGGGCCGCCCTGTCAGGCCCGCTATCGAGTCACCCATCTGGGCTACGGAGGTGGGGACGTGTGCCCTGGAGGAACCAGACTTCCAGGAGGGAGGGCCGCCCTGTCAGGCCCGCCTCGGAGTCACCTCTCTGGGCTACGGAGGTAGGGACGTGTGCCCTGGAGGAACCGGACTTCCAGGAGGGAGGGCCGCCCTGTCAGGCCCGCCTCGGAGGCCTCCCCTCGGGCAGGGGAGGCAGGGTCGGGGACCCTGGAGGAACCGGACTTCCAGGAGGGAGGGCCGCCCTGTCAGGCCCGCCTCGGAGGCCTCCCCTCGGGCAGGGGAGGCAGGGTCGGGGACCCTGGAGGTGCCGGACCTCCAGGGGGACGGAGGCCGAACCCGTGGCCGGGGAGGGTGAGCCTTGCCGGGCTAGGCTCGCGCGGGTTCGAAGGCCTGGTTCGAGAGGACCCCTTCCCCTATATACCCGATGGCACCTGTTCACACTACTGCCCTTTCGAGAGGGGACCCCGACCGGTCCGCGGCCGGGACGGCGCACCTCGGTCGGCCTCGGCGAGTGGGTCGGGGTGCCTGGAGGTGCGCGAGCGGCCCGCCTGGAAGTGCGCGAGCCACCCGACTCTGGCGGCCGGCGCCCCCGGGCCCGTGCCCGCGGCCGACTCGTCTGACCCGGCATCGTCAAGGTCACCAATACCACGGAGCGTCTACGACGCCCCGTTTCCGAGATATCGGCCAATGAACTGCCGGGCGCCGTATCTCGGCCGGGGAAGGTCCTACGGACTCGGGGCCGGGCTCGTCGGAAAGGTCTCGCCCGGGGCTTTCCGACGAGACCGGCCGCGGGTCCGTGCGACCCCGGGGGCCCGAGATACTTCCGGTCGAAAATTCGAATTTCGTTACCGCGCTGCTCCGGCGCCCCGGGTCCGGGGCCTTCGCCCTTCGGGTGGGTGGCTCCTCCGCGGGGGGCCTTTCGAACGAGCCCACCCGCGCGTCGCTAGCCCTTTCCGGGGCCGAGATACGGCCTACCCCCGCGGGATTTTCCCACGGCCGTTTCTCGGGCGCCTCGGGTCCGGGGCCTTCGCCCTTCGGGTCGGTCGCTATGCCGGAGGGGAGCTTTCGAACGAGCCCTCCCTCGAGTCTCTGGCCCTTTCCCGGGCCGAGATACGGGCGGGTGGTCGCGGAATTTTCGCATCGTCCGGGGCTCCGGCGCCCCTAGCGTCCGCCTCGGAGGTCGCCCGGACGCGCGGCCGGTCTCGTTCGAAAGGTCCGTCCCGGGGCTTTCCGACGAGCCCGGCCTCGGGTCCGTGCGACCCCGCCCGCCGGAGATACGTCCGGTCGAAGCTCGCGGAAATTCCCGCGGCCGTATCTCGGGCGCCTCGGGTCCGGGGCCTTCGCCCTTTGGGTCGGTCGCTCCGCCGGAGGGGGCCTTTCGAACGAGCCTACCCGCGAGCCTCTAGCCCCTTCCCCGGCCGAGATACGGCGGTCTGTGCCCGGATTTTCCCACGGCCGTTTCTCGGGCGCCTCGGGTCCGGGGCCTTCGCCCTTCGGGTCGGTCGCTATGCCGGAGGGGAGCTTTCGAACGAGCCTACCCGCGAGCCTCTAGCCCTTTCCCCGGCCGAGATACGGCGGTCTGTGCCCGGATTTTCCCACGGCCGTTTCTCGGGCGCCTCGGGTCCGGGGCCTTCGCCCTTCGGGTCGGTCGCTATGCCGGAGGGGGGCTTTCGAACGAGCCTACCCGCGAGCCTCTAGCCCTTTCCCCGGCCGAGATACGGCGGTCCCTCCCCGGATTTTCCCACGGCCGTTTCTCGGGCGCCTCGGGTCCGGGGCCTTCGCCCTTCGGGTCGGTCGCTATGCCGGAGGGGAGCTTTCGAACGAGCCTACCCGCGAGCCTCTAGCCCTTTCCCCGGCCGAGATACGGCGGTCTGTGCCCGGATTTTCCCACGGCCGTTTCTCGGGCGCCTCGGGTCCGGGGCCTTCGCCCTTCGGGTCGGTCGCTATGCCGGAGGGGGGCTTTCGAACGAGCCTACCCGCGAGCCTCTAGCCCTTTCCCCGGCCGAGATACGGCGGTCCCTCCCCGGATTTTCCCACGGCCGTTTCTCGGGCGCCTCGGGTCCGGGGCCTTCGCCCTTCGGGTCGGTCGCTATGCCGGAGGGGAGCTTTCGAACGAGCCTACCCGCGAGCCTCTAGCCCTTTCCCCGGCCGAGATACGGCGGTCTGTGCCCGGATTTTCCCACGGCCGTTTCTCGGGCGCCTCGGGTCCGGGGCCTTCGCCCTTCGGGTCGGTCGCTATGCCGGAGGGGGGCTTTCGAACGAGCCTACCCGCGAGCCTCTAGCCCTTTCCCCGGCCGAGATACGGCGGTCCCTCCCCGGATTTTCCCACGGCCGCAGCACGGGCGCCTTTGCTCGGATCGACTCGCCCTTTGGGTCGGTCGCTCCACGCGAGGGGACCTTTCGAACGAGCCTACCCGCGAGCCTCTAGCCCTTTCCCCGGCCGAGATACGGCGGTCCCTCCCCGGATTTTCCCACGGCCGCAGCTCGGGCGCCCTTGCTCGGATCGACTCGCCCTTCGGGTCGGTTGCTCTACCGGAGCGGCCCTATCCAACGAGCCAACCCGCTTCTCTCTAACCCTAAGCCCGGCCGAGATACGGCGGTCCCTCCGCGGATTTTCCCACGGCCGCAGCTCGGGCGCCTTTGCTCGGATCGACTCGCCCTTTGGGTCGGTTGCTCTACCGGAGCGGCCCTATCCAACGAGCCAACCCTCGTCTCTCTAACCCTAAGCCCGGCCGAGATACGGCGGTCCCTCCGCGGATTTTCCCACGGCCGCAGCTCGGGCGCCTTTGCTCGGATGAACTCGCCCTTTGGGTCGGTTGCTCTACCCGAGCGGACCTTTCCAACGAGCCAACCCTCGTCTCTCTAACCCCAAGCCCGGCCGAGATACGGGGTACCACCGCCTGACCTTTAAACGGCCGTAACTCGGGCGCCTTTGCTCGGATCGACTCGCCCTTTGGGTCGGTTGCTCTACCGGAGCGGCCCTATCCAACGAGCCAACCCTCGTCTCTCTAACCCTAAGCCCGGCCGAGATACGGGGTACCACCGCCTGACCTTTAAACGGCCGTAACTCGGGCGCCTTTGCTCGGATCGACTCGCCCTTTGGGTCGGTTGCTCCACCCGAGGGGACCTTTCCAACGAGCCAACCCTCGTCTCTCTAACCCTAAGCCCGGCCGAGATACGGGGTACCACCGCCTGACCTTTAAACGGCCGTAACTCGGGCGCATTTGCTCGGATCGACTCGCCCTTTGGGTCGGTTGCTCCACCCGAGGGGACCTTTCCAACGAGCCAACCCTCGTCTCTCTAACCCTAAGCCCGGCCGAGATACGGGGTACCACCGCCTGACCTTTAAACGGCCGTAACTCGGGCGCATTTGCTCGGATCGACTCGCCCTTTGGGTCGGTTGCTCTACCCGAGGGGACCTTTCGAACGAGCCTACCCGCTTCTCCCTAACCCCAAGCCCGGCCGAGATACGGCGGTCCCTCCGCGGATTTTCCCACGGCCGCAGCTCGGACGCCCTTGCTCGGATCGACTCGCCCTTTGGGTCGGTTGCTCTACCGGAGCGGCCCTTTCCAACGAGCCAACCCTCGTCTCTCTAACCCTAAGCCCGGCCGAGATACGGGGCACCACCGCCTGACCTTTAAACGCCCGTAGCTCCGGCGCACAAAGTCCCAGGACTTCGCCCTTTGGGTCGGTTGCTCCACCGGAGGGGACCTTTCCAACGAGCCAACCCTCGTCTCTCTAACCCTAAGCCCGGCCGAGATACGGGGTACCACCGCCTGACCTTTAAACGGCCGTAACTCGGGCGCCTTTGCTCGGATCGACTCGCCCTTTGGGTCGGTTGCTCCACCCGAGGGGACCTTTCGAACGAGCCTACCCGCTTCTCCCTAACCCCAAGCCCGGCCGAGATACGGCGGTCCCTCCGCGGATTTTCCCACGGCCGCAGCTCGGACGCCCTTGCTCGGATCGACTCGCCCTTTGGGTCGGTTGCTCTACCGGAGCGGCCCTTTCCAACGAGCCAACCCTCGTCTCTCTAACCCTAAGCCCGGCCGAGATACGGGGCACCACCGCCTGACCTTTAAACGCCCGTAGCTCCGGCGCACAAAGTCCCAGGACTTCGCCCTTTGGGTCGGTTGCTCCACCGGAGGGGACCTTTCCAACGAGCCAACCCGCGTCTCTCTAACCCCAAGCCCGGCCGAGATACGGGGCACCACCGCCTGACCTTTAAACGCCCGTAGCTCGGGCGCCTTGGGTCGGATCGACTCGTCCCTTGGGTCGGTTGCTCTACCGGAGCGGACCTATCCAACGAGCCAACCCGCGCCTCTCTAACCCTAAGCCCGGCCGAGATACGGAGTACCACCCCTTGATATTCCCACGGCCGTAGCTCCGGAGCCCTTTGCCGC
>NW_027394218.1:17500-26557 GCF_030506205.2 Paramisgurnus dabryanus | reverse complement strand
TTGGTCGGGACGTCGCGCTCCCCAAAACCTAAGTCGATGGCGGTTGACCAACTGCTGGAGAACGTAAGGCTCCAGAACCTAAGTCGATGGCGGTTGACCAACTGATGGAGATCGTAAGGCTCCAGAACCTAAGTCGATGGCGGTTGACCAACTGCTGGAGGTGCGAACGCTCCAGAACCTAAGTCGATGGTGGTTGACCAACTGCTGGAAATTATAAGGCTCCAAAACCTAAGTCGATGGGGTTGACCAACTGTTGGAAATTTTAAAGCTCCAAAACCTAAGTCGATGGGGTTGACCAACTGTTGGAAATTTTAAGGCTCCAAAACCTAAGTCGATGGGGTTGACCAACTGCTGGAAATTATAAGGCTCCAAAACCTAAGTCGATGGGGTTGACCAACTGTTGGAAATTTTAAGGCTCCAAAACCTAAGTCGATGGGGTTGACCAACTGCTGGAAATTATAAGGCTCCAAAACCTAAGTCGATGGGGTTGACCAACTGTTGGAAATTTTAAAGCTCCAAAACCTAAGTCGATGGGGTTGACCAACTGCTGGAGATTTTAAGGCTCCAAAACCTAAGTCGATGGGGTTGACCAACTGCTGGAAATTTTAAAGCTCCAAAACCTAAGTCGATGGGGTTGACCAACTGCTGGAGATTTTAAGGCTCCAAAACCTAAGTCGATGGGGTTGACCAACTGCTGGAGAAACTTTCGGGTTGACCAACTGCTGGAGGTATTTTCGGGTTGACCAACTGCTGGAGATCGTTTCGGGTTGACCAACGGTTTGGTTCTCCAGAGGGGCCGGGAGTATGGGGCTTAGGCCGGGGGAGAGTGCTTAAGAGTGGGTGCCCGGGACCGAACGGTGCGCCGGGTACGGGCTCCAGGGTGTCCGTGGCTGGTTCCGAGGCCGGCCTCGGGTGCACGGTGGTCGGGTAGAGGGGCCACCGTCCTCGGGGGTCCGGGGCCGGCCTCGGGTGCACTGTGGTCGGGTAGAGGTGCCACCGTCCTCGGGGGTCCGAGGCCGGCCTCGGGTGCACTGTGGTCGGGTAGAGGTGCCACGGTTCTCGGGGTCGTATCTCGGCCGGGGAAAGGGTTAGAGAGGCGAGGGTTGGCTCGTTGGAAAGGTCCCTCCGCGGGGCGTCCGATGGTGGGTGTCCCGAAGGGCTGCGGCGAAGGGCTCCGGAGCTACGGCCGTGGGAATATCAAGGGGTGGTACCCCGTATCTCGGCCGGGGAAAGGGTTAGAGAGGCGAGGGTTGGCTCGTTGGAAAGGTCCCTCCGCGGGGCGTCCGAGGGTGGGTGTCCCGAAGGGCTGCGGCAAAGGGCTCCGGAGCTACGGCCGTGGGAATATCAAGGGGTGGTACTCCGTATCTCGGCCGGGCTTAGGGTTAGAGAGGCGCGGGTTGGCTCGTTGGATAGGTCCGCTCCGGTAGAGCAACCGACCCAAGGGACGAGTCGATCCGACCCAAGGCGCCCGAGCTACGGGCGTTTAAAGGTCAGGCGGTGGTGCCCCGTATCTCGGCCGGGCTTGGGGTTAGAGAGACGCGGGTTGGCTCGTTGGAAAGGTCCCCTCCGGTGGAGCAACCGACCCAAAGGGCGAAGTCCTGGGACTTTGTGCGCCGGAGCTACGGGCGTTTAAAGGTCAGGCGGTGGTGCCCCGTATCTCGGCCGGGCTTAGGGTTAGAGAGACGAGGGTTGGCTCGTTGGAAAGGGCCGCTCCGGTAGAGCAACCGACCCAAAGGGCGAGTCGATCCGAGCAAGGGCGTCCGAGCTGCGGCCGTGGGAAAATCCGCGGAGGGACCGCCGTATCTCGGCCGGGCTTGGGGTTAGGGAGAAGCGGGTAGGCTCGTTCGAAAGGTCCCCTCGGGTGGAGCAACCGACCCAAAGGGCGAGTCGATCCGAGCAAAGGCGCCCGAGTTACGGCCGTTTAAAGGTCAGGCGGTGGTACCCCGTATCTCGGCCGGGCTTAGGGTTAGAGAGACGAGGGTTGGCTCGTTGGAAAGGTCCCCTCCGGTGGAGCAACCGACCCAAAGGGCGAAGTCCTGGGACTTTGTGCGCCGGAGCTACGGGCGTTTAAAGGTCAGGCGGTGGTGCCCCGTATCTCGGCCGGGCTTAGGGTTAGAGAGACGAGGGTTGGCTCGTTGGAAAGGGCCGCTCCGGTAGAGCAACCGACCCAAAGGGCGAGTCGATCCGAGCAAGGGCGTCCGAGCTGCGGCCGTGGGAAAATCCGCGGAGGGACCGCCGTATCTCGGCCGGGCTTGGGGTTAGGGAGAAGCGGGTAGGCTCGTTCGAAAGGTCCCCTCGGGTAGAGCAACCGACCCAAAGGGCGAGTCGATCCGAGCAAATGCGCCCGAGTTACGGCCGTTTAAAGGTCAGGCGGTGGTACCCCGTATCTCGGCCGGGCTTAGGGTTAGAGAGACGAGGGTTGGCTCGTTGGAAAGGTCCCCTCGGGTGGAGCAACCGACCCAAAGGGCGAGTCGATCCGAGCAAATGCGCCCGAGTTACGGCCGTTTAAAGGTCAGGCGGTGGTACCCCGTATCTCGGCCGGGCTTAGGGTTAGAGAGACGAGGGTTGGCTCGTTGGAAAGGTCCCCTCGGGTGGAGCAACCGACCCAAAGGGCGAGTCGATCCGAGCAAAGGCGCCCGAGTTACGGCCGTTTAAAGGTCAGGCGGTGGTACCCCGTATCTCGGCCGGGCTTAGGGTTAGAGAGACGAGGGTTGGCTCGTTGGATAGGGCCGCTCCGGTAGAGCAACCGACCCAAAGGGCGAGTCGATCCGAGCAAAGGCGCCCGAGTTACGGCCGTTTAAAGGTCAGGCGGTGGTACCCCGTATCTCGGCCGGGCTTGGGGTTAGAGAGACGAGGGTTGGCTCGTTGGAAAGGTCCGCTCGGGTAGAGCAACCGACCCAAAGGGCGAGTTCATCCGAGCAAAGGCGCCCGAGCTGCGGCCGTGGGAAAATCCGCGGAGGGACCGCCGTATCTCGGCCGGGCTTAGGGTTAGAGAGACGAGGGTTGGCTCGTTGGATAGGGCCGCTCCGGTAGAGCAACCGACCCAAAGGGCGAGTCGATCCGAGCAAAGGCGCCCGAGCTGCGGCCGTGGGAAAATCCGCGGAGGGACCGCCGTATCTCGGCCGGGCTTAGGGTTAGAGAGAAGCGGGTTGGCTCGTTGGATAGGGCCGCTCCGGTAGAGCAACCGACCCGAAGGGCGAGTCGATCCGAGCAAGGGCGCCCGAGCTGCGGCCGTGGGAAAATCCGGGGAGGGACCGCCGTATCTCGGCCGGGGAAAGGGCTAGAGGCTCGCGGGTAGGCTCGTTCGAAAGGTCCCCTCGCGTGGAGCGACCGACCCAAAGGGCGAGTCGATCCGAGCAAAGGCGCCCGTGCTGCGGCCGTGGGAAAATCCGGGGAGGGACCGCCGTATCTCGGCCGGGGAAAGGGCTAGAGGCTCGCGGGTAGGCTCGTTCGAAAGCCCCCCTCCGGCATAGCGACCGACCCGAAGGGCGAAGGCCCCGGACCCGAGGCGCCCGAGAAACGGCCGTGGGAAAATCCGGGCACAGACCGCCGTATCTCGGCCGGGGAAAGGGCTAGAGGCTCGCGGGTAGGCTCGTTCGAAAGCTCCCCTCCGGCATAGCGACCGACCCGAAGGGCGAAGGCCCCGGACCCGAGGCGCCCGAGAAACGGCCGTGGGAAAATCCGGGGAGGGACCGCCGTATCTCGGCCGGGGAAAGGGCTAGAGGCTCGCGGGTAGGCTCGTTCGAAAGCCCCCCTCCGGCATAGCGACCGACCCGAAGGGCGAAGGCCCCGGACCCGAGGCGCCCGAGAAACGGCCGTGGGAAAATCCGGGCACAGACCGCCGTATCTCGGCCGGGGAAAGGGCTAGAGGCTCGCGGGTAGGCTCGTTCGAAAGCTCCCCTCCGGCATAGCGACCGACCCGAAGGGCGAAGGCCCCGGACCCGAGGCGCCCGAGAAACGGCCGTGGGAAAATCCGGGGAGGGACCGCCGTATCTCGGCCGGGGAAAGGGCTAGAGGCTCGCGGGTAGGCTCGTTCGAAAGCCCCCCTCCGGCATAGCGACCGACCCGAAGGGCGAAGGCCCCGGACCCGAGGCGCCCGAGAAACGGCCGTGGGAAAATCCGGGCACAGACCGCCGTATCTCGGCCGGGGAAAGGGCTAGAGGCTCGCGGGTAGGCTCGTTCGAAAGCTCCCCTCCGGCATAGCGACCGACCCGAAGGGCGAAGGCCCCGGACCCGAGGCGCCCGAGAAACGGCCGTGGGAAAATCCGGGCACAGACCGCCGTATCTCGGCCGGGGAAGGGGCTAGAGGCTCGCGGGTAGGCTCGTTCGAAAGGCCCCCTCCGGCGGAGCGACCGACCCAAAGGGCGAAGGCCCCGGACCCGAGGCGCCCGAGATACGGCCGCGGGAATTTCCGCGAGCTTCGACCGGACGTATCTCCGGCGGGCGGGGTCGCACGGACCCGAGGCCGGGCTCGTCGGAAAGCCCCGGGACGGACCTTTCGAACGAGACCGGCCGCGCGTCCGGGCGACCTCCGAGGCGGACGCTAGGGGCGCCGGAGCCCCGGACGAGCGAAAATTCCGCGACCACCCGCCCGTATCTCGGCCCGGGAAAGGGCCAGAGACTCGAGGGAGGGCTCGTTCGAAAGCTCCCCTCCGGCATAGCGACCGACCCGAAGGGCGAAGGCCCCGGACCCGAGGCGCCCGAGAAACGGCCGTGGGAAAATCCCGCGGGGGTAGGCCGTATCTCGGCCCCGGAAAGGGCTAGCGACGCGCGGGTGGGCTCGTTCGAAAGGCCCCCCGCGGAGGAGCCACCCACCCGAAGGGCGAAGGCCCCGGACCCGGGGCGCCGGAGCAGCGCGGTAACGAAATTCGAATTTTCGACCGGAAGTATCTCGGGCCCCCGGGGTCGCACGGACCCGCGGCCGGTCTCGTCGGAAAGCCCCGGGCGAGACCTTTCCGACGAGCCCGGCCCCGAGTCCGTAGGACCTTCCCCGGCCGAGATACGGCGCCCGGCAGTTCATTGGCCGATATCTCGGAAACGGGGCGTCGTAGACGCTCCGTGGTATTGGTGACCTTGACGATGCCGGGTCAGACGAGTCGGCCGCGGGCACGGGCCCGGGGGCGCCGGCCGCCAGAGTCGGGTGGCTCGCGCACTTCCAGGCGGGCCGCTCGCGCACCTCCAGGCACCCCGACCCACTCGCCGAGGCCGACCGAGGTGCGCCGTCCCGGCCGCGGACCGGTCGGGGTCCCCTCTCGAAAGGGCAGTAGTGTGAACAGGTGCCATCGGGTATATAGGGGAAGGGGTCCTCTCGAACCAGGCCTTCGAACCCGCGCGAGCCTAGCCCGGCAAGGCTCACCCTCCCCGGCCACGGGTTCGGCCTCCGTCCCCCTGGAGGTCCGGCACCTCCAGGGTCCCCGACCCTGCCTCCCCTGCCCGAGGGGAGGCCTCCGAGGCGGGCCTGACAGGGCGGCCCTCCCTCCTGGAAGTCCGGTTCCTCCAGGGTCCCCGACCCTGCCTCCCCTGCCCGAGGGGAGGCCTCCGAGGCGGGCCTGACAGGGCGGCCCTCCCTCCTGGAAGTCCGGTTCCTCCAGGGCACACGTCCCTACCTCCGTAGCCCAGAGAGGTGACTCCGAGGCGGGCCTGACAGGGCGGCCCTCCCTCCTGGAAGTCTGGTTCCTCCAGGGCACACGTCCCCACCTCCGTAGCCCAGATGGGTGACTCGATAGCGGGCCTGACAGGGCGGCCCTCCCTCCTGGAAGTCCGGTTCCTCCAGGGCACACGTCCCTGCCTCCTTAGCCCAGAGAGGTGACTCCGAGGCGGGCCTGACAGGGCGGCCCTCCCTCCTGGAAGTCTGGTTCCTCCGGGGCACCCGTCCCTACCTCCGTAGCCCAGATGGGTGACTCGAAAGCGGGCCTGACAGGGCGGCCCTCCCTCCTGGAAGTCCGGTTCCTCCAGGGCACACGTCCCTGCCTCCTTAGCCCAGAGAGGTGACTCCGAGGCGGGCCTGACAGGGCGGCCCTCCCTCCTGGAAGTCTGGTTCCTCCGGGGCACACGTCCCTACCTCCGTAGCCCAGATGGGTGACTCGAAAGCGGGCCTGACAGGGCGGCCCTCCCTCCTGGAAGTCCGGTTCCTCCAGGGCACACGTCCCTGCCTCCTTAGCCCAGAGAGGTGACTCCGAGGCGGGCCTGACAGGGCGGCCCTCCCTCCTGGAAGTCTGGTTCCTCCAGGGCACACGTCCCTACCTCCGTAGCCCAGATGGGTGACTCGAAAGCGGGCCTGACAGGGCGGCCCTCCCTCCTGGAAGTCCGGTTCATCCAGGGCACACGTCCCTGCCTCCTTAGCCCAGAGAGGTGACTCCGAGGCGGGCCTGACAGGGCGGCCCTCCCTCCTGGAAGTCTGGTTCCTCCAGGGCACACGTCCCTACCTCCGTAGCCCAGATGGGTGACTCGAAAGCGGGCCTGACAGGGCGGCCCTCCCTCCTGGAAGTCCGGTTCATCCAGGGCACACGTCCCTGCCTCCTTAGCCCAGAGAGGTGACTCCGAGGCGGGCCTGACAGGGCGGCCCTCCCTCCTGGAAGTCTGGTTCCTCCAGGGCACACGTCCCTGCCTCCTTAGCCCAGAGAGGTGACTCCGAGGCGGGCCTGACAGGGCGGCCCTCCCTCCTGGAAGTCTGGTTCCTCCAGGGCACACGTCCCTACCTCCGTAGCCCGGATGGGTGACTCGAAAGCGGGCCTGACAGGGCGGCCCTCCCTCCTGGAAGTCCGGTTCATCCAGGGCACACGTCCCTACCTCCGTAGCCCAGATGGGTGACTCGAAAGCGGGCCTGACAGGGCGGCCCTCCCTCCTGGAAGTCTGGTTCCTCCAGGGCACACGTCCCTGCCTCCTTAGCCCAGAGAGGTGACTCCGAGGCGGGCCTGACAGGGCGGCCCTCCCTCCTGGAAGTCTGGTTCCTCCAGGGCACACGTCCCTGCCTCCTTAGCCCAGAGAGGTGACTCCGAGGCGGGCCTGACAGGGCGGCCCTCCCTCCTGGAAGTCTGGTTCCTCCAGGGCACCCGTCCCCACCTCCGTAGCCCAGATGGGTGACTCGAAAGCGGGCCTGACAGGGCGGCCCTCCCTCCTGGAAGTCTGGTTCCTCCAGGGCACACGTCCCTGCCTCCTTAGCCCAGAGAGGTGACTCCGAGGCGGGCCTGACAGGGCGGCCCTCCCTCCTGGAAGTCTGGTTCCTCCAGGGCACCCGTCCCCACCTCCGTAGCCCAGATGGGTGACTCGAAAGCGGGCCTGACAGGGCGGCCCTCCCTCCTGGAAGTCTGGTTCCTCCAGGGCACACGTCCCTGCCTCCTTAGCCCAGAGAGGTGACTCCGAGGCGGGCCTGACAGGGCGGCCCTCCCTCCTGGAAGTCCGGTTCCTCCGGGGCACACGTCCCTACCTCCGTAGCCCAGATGGGTGACTCGAAAGCGGGCCTGACAGGGCGGCCCTCCCTCCTGGAAGTCTGGTTCCTCCAGGGCACCCGTCCCTACCTCCGTAGCCCAGATGGGTGACTCGAAAGCGGGCCTGACAGGGCGGCCCTCCCTCCTGGAAGTCTGGTTCCTCCAGGGCACCCGTCCCTACCTCCGTAGCCCAGATGGGTGACTCGAAAGCGGGCCTGACAGGGCGGCCCTCCCTCCTGGAAGTCTGGTTCTTCCAGGGCACACGTCCCTACCTCCGTAGCCCAGATGGGTGACTCGAAAGCGGACGCGGGAGGGTGTACGTGGCGCACCCCCAGGCCGAAGAGAGGTCTCGTGAGCGGACGCGAGGGTGTACGACAGAAGGCCTGGAAGTCTCTGACTTCCAGGGTCACCGACCCTACCTCATGAGCCCGAAGAGGTGACTCGAATGCGGACGCGGGGGTGTACGTGGCGCACCCCCAGGCCGAAGAGAGGTCTCGTGAGCGGACACGAGAAGTACGACAGAGGGCCTGGAAGCAAAAGCGGGTGACTCGTGCACTTCCAGAAAAGGCAAAAGCGGGTGACTCGTGCACTTCCATAAAGCCGAAACGAGGTCTCGTGAGCGGACACGAGAAGTACGACAGAGGGCCTGGAGGTAAAAGCGGGTGACTCGTGCACTTCCAGGGTCTCCGACCTTACGGCGCCTTCCGACGCGGGCGCCTCCTCCCGGACGAGCCACGGGAAGGGCCCCTTCTCTCAAGGGGCGGTCGTTTGAACAGGTGCCATCGGGTATATAGGGATGGGTTGCTTCGAAAGTGGACCTCCAGCGTCCTCCCTCCCTGCGGCAGATCCCAAGAAAGGTCTGTGCGCGTCGGTGTGCGATGAACGAAAAACCGTTAAAAGAACTGGAACGGTTGGAACGGACGAAGGGCGTCTGATGTGAGGCAGCGCCCCGGGCGAGTGTCGAAAGACGGGTAACCCATATCCGCATGCCGCCTAGGCGGAAAGATCCGGCCTGGATCATATCAAGGCTAATGCCTAAAAACTAAAGCTACCTTGGGTGATGGAACTCGGCTACGGCCGCAAAACGATCCGCCCTGGATCATCAAGGCTAATGCCTAAAAACTAAAGCTACCTTGGGTGATGGAACTCGGCTACGGCCGCAAAACGATCCGCCCTGGATCAAGGCTACGGCCTAAAAACGGCAAAAAAAGATCCAAAAGTCCCTGGATCAAGGCGCTTCGGCTTAAAACCTGTGAAAAGATCCGCCCTGGATCAAGGCTACGGCCTTAAAGCTGCTCAAAAGATCCGCCCTGGATCAAGGCTACGGCCTTAAAACTGCTAAAAAGATCCTAAAGTCTCTGGATCTAGGCTACGGCCTCAAAGACACACGTGTTGTGAGATAAGATCCGCCCTGGATCTCCAGGCTACGGCCTCAAAGGTTCGACCCGACCATATATGCTCAGACACGGGCGAACACAAAAGCGTAACAACCCATGTTGGAACCGTCGAAGGATCTCGGCGTCGGCCGTAAAACGGAAACCCCCCGGTCGTCGGTACGCGTGTGGCGGTCGAGGGCCCCCGGCCGCCGGTCGGGCGGGCGCGTGGATAGGTCTCCCGAGCGGTCAAGGAG
>NW_027394218.1:0-7500 GCF_030506205.2 Paramisgurnus dabryanus | reverse complement strand
ACCGACCCAAGGGACGAGTCGATCCGACCCAAGGCGCCCGAGCTACGGGCGTTTAAAGGTCAGGCGGTGGTGCCCCGTATCTCGGCCGGGCTTGGGGTTAGAGAGACGCGGGTTGGCTCGTTGGAAAGGTCCCCTCCGGTGGAGCAACCGACCCAAAGGGCGAAGTCCTGGGACTTTGTGCGCCGGAGCTACGGGCGTTTAAAGGTCAGGCGGTGGTGCCCCGTATCTCGGCCGGGCTTAGGGTTAGAGAGACGAGGGTTGGCTCGTTGGAAAGGGCCGCTCCGGTAGAGCAACCGACCCAAAGGGCGAGTCGATCCGAGCAAGGGCGTCCGAGCTGCGGCCGTGGGAAAATCCGCGGAGGGACCGCCGTATCTCGGCCGGGCTTGGGGTTAGGGAGAAGCGGGTAGGCTCGTTCGAAAGGTCCCCTCGGGTGGAGCAACCGACCCAAAGGGCGAGTCGATCCGAGCAAAGGCGCCCGAGTTACGGCCGTTTAAAGGTCAGGCGGTGGTACCCCGTATCTCGGCCGGGCTTAGGGTTAGAGAGACGAGGGTTGGCTCGTTGGAAAGGTCCCCTCCGGTGGAGCAACCGACCCAAAGGGCGAAGTCCTGGGACTTTGTGCGCCGGAGCTACGGGCGTTTAAAGGTCAGGCGGTGGTGCCCCGTATCTCGGCCGGGCTTAGGGTTAGAGAGACGAGGGTTGGCTCGTTGGAAAGGGCCGCTCCGGTAGAGCAACCGACCCAAAGGGCGAGTCGATCCGAGCAAGGGCGTCCGAGCTGCGGCCGTGGGAAAATCCGCGGAGGGACCGCCGTATCTCGGCCGGGCTTGGGGTTAGGGAGAAGCGGGTAGGCTCGTTCGAAAGGTCCCCTCGGGTAGAGCAACCGACCCAAAGGGCGAGTCGATCCGAGCAAATGCGCCCGAGTTACGGCCGTTTAAAGGTCAGGCGGTGGTACCCCGTATCTCGGCCGGGCTTAGGGTTAGAGAGACGAGGGTTGGCTCGTTGGAAAGGTCCCCTCGGGTGGAGCAACCGACCCAAAGGGCGAGTCGATCCGAGCAAATGCGCCCGAGTTACGGCCGTTTAAAGGTCAGGCGGTGGTACCCCGTATCTCGGCCGGGCTTAGGGTTAGAGAGACGAGGGTTGGCTCGTTGGAAAGGTCCCCTCGGGTGGAGCAACCGACCCAAAGGGCGAGTCGATCCGAGCAAAGGCGCCCGAGTTACGGCCGTTTAAAGGTCAGGCGGTGGTACCCCGTATCTCGGCCGGGCTTAGGGTTAGAGAGACGAGGGTTGGCTCGTTGGATAGGGCCGCTCCGGTAGAGCAACCGACCCAAAGGGCGAGTCGATCCGAGCAAAGGCGCCCGAGTTACGGCCGTTTAAAGGTCAGGCGGTGGTACCCCGTATCTCGGCCGGGCTTGGGGTTAGAGAGACGAGGGTTGGCTCGTTGGAAAGGTCCGCTCGGGTAGAGCAACCGACCCAAAGGGCGAGTTCATCCGAGCAAAGGCGCCCGAGCTGCGGCCGTGGGAAAATCCGCGGAGGGACCGCCGTATCTCGGCCGGGCTTAGGGTTAGAGAGACGAGGGTTGGCTCGTTGGATAGGGCCGCTCCGGTAGAGCAACCGACCCAAAGGGCGAGTCGATCCGAGCAAAGGCGCCCGAGCTGCGGCCGTGGGAAAATCCGCGGAGGGACCGCCGTATCTCGGCCGGGCTTAGGGTTAGAGAGAAGCGGGTTGGCTCGTTGGATAGGGCCGCTCCGGTAGAGCAACCGACCCGAAGGGCGAGTCGATCCGAGCAAGGGCGCCCGAGCTGCGGCCGTGGGAAAATCCGGGGAGGGACCGCCGTATCTCGGCCGGGGAAAGGGCTAGAGGCTCGCGGGTAGGCTCGTTCGAAAGGTCCCCTCGCGTGGAGCGACCGACCCAAAGGGCGAGTCGATCCGAGCAAAGGCGCCCGTGCTGCGGCCGTGGGAAAATCCGGGGAGGGACCGCCGTATCTCGGCCGGGGAAAGGGCTAGAGGCTCGCGGGTAGGCTCGTTCGAAAGCCCCCCTCCGGCATAGCGACCGACCCGAAGGGCGAAGGCCCCGGACCCGAGGCGCCCGAGAAACGGCCGTGGGAAAATCCGGGCACAGACCGCCGTATCTCGGCCGGGGAAAGGGCTAGAGGCTCGCGGGTAGGCTCGTTCGAAAGCTCCCCTCCGGCATAGCGACCGACCCGAAGGGCGAAGGCCCCGGACCCGAGGCGCCCGAGAAACGGCCGTGGGAAAATCCGGGGAGGGACCGCCGTATCTCGGCCGGGGAAAGGGCTAGAGGCTCGCGGGTAGGCTCGTTCGAAAGCCCCCCTCCGGCATAGCGACCGACCCGAAGGGCGAAGGCCCCGGACCCGAGGCGCCCGAGAAACGGCCGTGGGAAAATCCGGGCACAGACCGCCGTATCTCGGCCGGGGAAAGGGCTAGAGGCTCGCGGGTAGGCTCGTTCGAAAGCTCCCCTCCGGCATAGCGACCGACCCGAAGGGCGAAGGCCCCGGACCCGAGGCGCCCGAGAAACGGCCGTGGGAAAATCCGGGGAGGGACCGCCGTATCTCGGCCGGGGAAAGGGCTAGAGGCTCGCGGGTAGGCTCGTTCGAAAGCCCCCCTCCGGCATAGCGACCGACCCGAAGGGCGAAGGCCCCGGACCCGAGGCGCCCGAGAAACGGCCGTGGGAAAATCCGGGCACAGACCGCCGTATCTCGGCCGGGGAAAGGGCTAGAGGCTCGCGGGTAGGCTCGTTCGAAAGCTCCCCTCCGGCATAGCGACCGACCCGAAGGGCGAAGGCCCCGGACCCGAGGCGCCCGAGAAACGGCCGTGGGAAAATCCGGGCACAGACCGCCGTATCTCGGCCGGGGAAGGGGCTAGAGGCTCGCGGGTAGGCTCGTTCGAAAGGCCCCCTCCGGCGGAGCGACCGACCCAAAGGGCGAAGGCCCCGGACCCGAGGCGCCCGAGATACGGCCGCGGGAATTTCCGCGAGCTTCGACCGGACGTATCTCCGGCGGGCGGGGTCGCACGGACCCGAGGCCGGGCTCGTCGGAAAGCCCCGGGACGGACCTTTCGAACGAGACCGGCCGCGCGTCCGGGCGACCTCCGAGGCGGACGCTAGGGGCGCCGGAGCCCCGGACGAGCGAAAATTCCGCGACCACCCGCCCGTATCTCGGCCCGGGAAAGGGCCAGAGACTCGAGGGAGGGCTCGTTCGAAAGCTCCCCTCCGGCATAGCGACCGACCCGAAGGGCGAAGGCCCCGGACCCGAGGCGCCCGAGAAACGGCCGTGGGAAAATCCCGCGGGGGTAGGCCGTATCTCGGCCCCGGAAAGGGCTAGCGACGCGCGGGTGGGCTCGTTCGAAAGGCCCCCCGCGGAGGAGCCACCCACCCGAAGGGCGAAGGCCCCGGACCCGGGGCGCCGGAGCAGCGCGGTAACGAAATTCGAATTTTCGACCGGAAGTATCTCGGGCCCCCGGGGTCGCACGGACCCGCGGCCGGTCTCGTCGGAAAGCCCCGGGCGAGACCTTTCCGACGAGCCCGGCCCCGAGTCCGTAGGACCTTCCCCGGCCGAGATACGGCGCCCGGCAGTTCATTGGCCGATATCTCGGAAACGGGGCGTCGTAGACGCTCCGTGGTATTGGTGACCTTGACGATGCCGGGTCAGACGAGTCGGCCGCGGGCACGGGCCCGGGGGCGCCGGCCGCCAGAGTCGGGTGGCTCGCGCACTTCCAGGCGGGCCGCTCGCGCACCTCCAGGCACCCCGACCCACTCGCCGAGGCCGACCGAGGTGCGCCGTCCCGGCCGCGGACCGGTCGGGGTCCCCTCTCGAAAGGGCAGTAGTGTGAACAGGTGCCATCGGGTATATAGGGGAAGGGGTCCTCTCGAACCAGGCCTTCGAACCCGCGCGAGCCTAGCCCGGCAAGGCTCACCCTCCCCGGCCACGGGTTCGGCCTCCGTCCCCCTGGAGGTCCGGCACCTCCAGGGTCCCCGACCCTGCCTCCCCTGCCCGAGGGGAGGCCTCCGAGGCGGGCCTGACAGGGCGGCCCTCCCTCCTGGAAGTCCGGTTCCTCCAGGGTCCCCGACCCTGCCTCCCCTGCCCGAGGGGAGGCCTCCGAGGCGGGCCTGACAGGGCGGCCCTCCCTCCTGGAAGTCCGGTTCCTCCAGGGCACACGTCCCTACCTCCGTAGCCCAGAGAGGTGACTCCGAGGCGGGCCTGACAGGGCGGCCCTCCCTCCTGGAAGTCTGGTTCCTCCAGGGCACACGTCCCCACCTCCGTAGCCCAGATGGGTGACTCGATAGCGGGCCTGACAGGGCGGCCCTCCCTCCTGGAAGTCCGGTTCCTCCAGGGCACACGTCCCTGCCTCCTTAGCCCAGAGAGGTGACTCCGAGGCGGGCCTGACAGGGCGGCCCTCCCTCCTGGAAGTCTGGTTCCTCCGGGGCACCCGTCCCTACCTCCGTAGCCCAGATGGGTGACTCGAAAGCGGGCCTGACAGGGCGGCCCTCCCTCCTGGAAGTCCGGTTCCTCCAGGGCACACGTCCCTGCCTCCTTAGCCCAGAGAGGTGACTCCGAGGCGGGCCTGACAGGGCGGCCCTCCCTCCTGGAAGTCTGGTTCCTCCGGGGCACACGTCCCTACCTCCGTAGCCCAGATGGGTGACTCGAAAGCGGGCCTGACAGGGCGGCCCTCCCTCCTGGAAGTCCGGTTCCTCCAGGGCACACGTCCCTGCCTCCTTAGCCCAGAGAGGTGACTCCGAGGCGGGCCTGACAGGGCGGCCCTCCCTCCTGGAAGTCTGGTTCCTCCAGGGCACACGTCCCTACCTCCGTAGCCCAGATGGGTGACTCGAAAGCGGGCCTGACAGGGCGGCCCTCCCTCCTGGAAGTCCGGTTCATCCAGGGCACACGTCCCTGCCTCCTTAGCCCAGAGAGGTGACTCCGAGGCGGGCCTGACAGGGCGGCCCTCCCTCCTGGAAGTCTGGTTCCTCCAGGGCACACGTCCCTACCTCCGTAGCCCAGATGGGTGACTCGAAAGCGGGCCTGACAGGGCGGCCCTCCCTCCTGGAAGTCCGGTTCATCCAGGGCACACGTCCCTGCCTCCTTAGCCCAGAGAGGTGACTCCGAGGCGGGCCTGACAGGGCGGCCCTCCCTCCTGGAAGTCTGGTTCCTCCAGGGCACACGTCCCTGCCTCCTTAGCCCAGAGAGGTGACTCCGAGGCGGGCCTGACAGGGCGGCCCTCCCTCCTGGAAGTCTGGTTCCTCCAGGGCACACGTCCCTACCTCCGTAGCCCGGATGGGTGACTCGAAAGCGGGCCTGACAGGGCGGCCCTCCCTCCTGGAAGTCCGGTTCATCCAGGGCACACGTCCCTACCTCCGTAGCCCAGATGGGTGACTCGAAAGCGGGCCTGACAGGGCGGCCCTCCCTCCTGGAAGTCTGGTTCCTCCAGGGCACACGTCCCTGCCTCCTTAGCCCAGAGAGGTGACTCCGAGGCGGGCCTGACAGGGCGGCCCTCCCTCCTGGAAGTCTGGTTCCTCCAGGGCACACGTCCCTGCCTCCTTAGCCCAGAGAGGTGACTCCGAGGCGGGCCTGACAGGGCGGCCCTCCCTCCTGGAAGTCTGGTTCCTCCAGGGCACCCGTCCCCACCTCCGTAGCCCAGATGGGTGACTCGAAAGCGGGCCTGACAGGGCGGCCCTCCCTCCTGGAAGTCTGGTTCCTCCAGGGCACACGTCCCTGCCTCCTTAGCCCAGAGAGGTGACTCCGAGGCGGGCCTGACAGGGCGGCCCTCCCTCCTGGAAGTCTGGTTCCTCCAGGGCACCCGTCCCCACCTCCGTAGCCCAGATGGGTGACTCGAAAGCGGGCCTGACAGGGCGGCCCTCCCTCCTGGAAGTCTGGTTCCTCCAGGGCACACGTCCCTGCCTCCTTAGCCCAGAGAGGTGACTCCGAGGCGGGCCTGACAGGGCGGCCCTCCCTCCTGGAAGTCCGGTTCCTCCGGGGCACACGTCCCTACCTCCGTAGCCCAGATGGGTGACTCGAAAGCGGGCCTGACAGGGCGGCCCTCCCTCCTGGAAGTCTGGTTCCTCCAGGGCACCCGTCCCTACCTCCGTAGCCCAGATGGGTGACTCGAAAGCGGGCCTGACAGGGCGGCCCTCCCTCCTGGAAGTCTGGTTCCTCCAGGGCACCCGTCCCTACCTCCGTAGCCCAGATGGGTGACTCGAAAGCGGGCCTGACAGGGCGGCCCTCCCTCCTGGAAGTCTGGTTCTTCCAGGGCACACGTCCCTACCTCCGTAGCCCAGATGGGTGACTCGAAAGCGGACGCGGGAGGGTGTACGTGGCGCACCCCCAGGCCGAAGAGAGGTCTCGTGAGCGGACGCGAGGGTGTACGACAGAAGGCCTGGAAGTCTCTGACTTCCAGGGTCACCGACCCTACCTCATGAGCCCGAAGAGGTGACTCGAATGCGGACGCGGGGGTGTACGTGGCGCACCCCCAGGCCGAAGAGAGGTCTCGTGAGCGGACACGAGAAGTACGACAGAGGGCCTGGAAGCAAAAGCGGGTGACTCGTGCACTTCCAGAAAAGGCAAAAGCGGGTGACTCGTGCACTTCCATAAAGCCGAAACGAGGTCTCGTGAGCGGACACGAGAAGTACGACAGAGGGCCTGGAGGTAAAAGCGGGTGACTCGTGCACTTCCAGGGTCTCCGACCTTACGGCGCCTTCCGACGCGGGCGCCTCCTCCCGGACGAGCCACGGGAAGGGCCCCTTCTCTCAAGGGGCGGTCGTTTGAACAGGTGCCATCGGGTATATAGGGATGGGTTGCTTCGAAAGTGGACCTCCAGCGTCCTCCCTCCCTGCGGCAGATCCCAAGAAAGGTCTGTGCGCGTCGGTGTGCGATGAACGAAAAACCGTTAAAAGAACTGGAACGGTTGGAACGGACGAAGGGCGTCTGATGTGAGGCAGCGCCCCGGGCGAGTGTCGAAAGACGGGTAACCCATATCCGCATGCCGCCTAGGCGGAAAGATCCGGCCTGGATCATATCAAGGCTAATGCCTAAAAACTAAAGCTACCTTGGGTGATGGAACTCGGCTACGGCCGCAAAACGATCCGCCCTGGATCATCAAGGCTAATGCCTAAAAACTAAAGCTACCTTGGGTGATGGAACTCGGCTACGGCCGCAAAACGATCCGCCCTGGATCAAGGCTACGGCCTAAAAACGGCAAAAAAAGATCCAAAAGTCCCTGGATCAAGGCGCTTCGGCTTAAAACCTGTGAAAAGATCCGCCCTGGATCAAGGCTACGGCCTTAAAGCTGCTCAAAAGATCCGCCCTGGATCAAGGCTACGGCCTTAAAACTGCTAAAAAGATCCTAAAGTCTCTGGATCTAGGCTACGGCCTCAAAGACACACGTGTTGTGAGATAAGATCCGCCCTGGATCTCCAGGCTACGGCCTCAAAGGTTCGACCCGACCATATATGCTCAGACACGGGCGAACACAAAAGCGTAACAACCCATGTTGGAACC
>NW_027394217.1:0-19091 GCF_030506205.2 Paramisgurnus dabryanus | reverse complement strand
AAGTCACACTGAGTGTGAGAAGTCATTTGTCCAGTGCTGTCTGGAAATCTAATGATAACTGCAATTCCTTCAGTCTAACATGATGGTTGAATTACACACAGATAAACTCAGACTTTATAGACCACAAGATTTGAGTTCGGGCAGATTAAGATAGTTGATTGAGTTTAGTTATTGTTTGGCTGTTGGCTCATATTATTATTGATTTTGACAATTTTCTTACAGCCCTTGTCTGTCAAAATAATGCAACCTCTGGTTGTAAAGCACATTTTAAACTGATCTTCTTCATTCTGTCACTAGCCCACCACAATCCATGTTTACCAGCTGTGAAAGTGCAGGCCAAAAATCTTCCTTCACCTGTGGGCCTCTACCCACATGTAGATAAGGTAATGAATTATTTGATTACTGTCGCTGTTTCTGTCACTGGGGCAAAATAACTGCCCTAGAGAACATGAAGAATAGCCAAAACTGTGGTATTGCGCTAGCCCTAAAAATTTGAGAATCTTGATGTTTCTAACACATGGTACAACCGCTTAGTAGGCATGGGCCAGTATAAGATTCTGGCGGTATGATTACCTTTAGCAAAAATACCACGGTTTCACAGTGTTCCGGTATTCCCATTGCTACACTAATTTTTTTTATTTTTAAATGGCAGGTAAAAATAAAGCCTTTAAATTATATTATATATAATATTTTCGAAATGTATATTACATGTAAACATCAAATCAATCACAGACCATTTTAGTGGTTTTGTAACCTTGACTGTTTAAAACCACGGTGTACCTTAAAACTGGTAACCAGCCCATGCCTACCGCGTAGTATCTATTATTAAGGTGGTTGACAGGTCTGTTTGCATGTTATTGCATTGGTAATAATTTATTGTTTATAGTCCAATATTGATTGTGAGAATTATTTAAATTTCCTTAAAAATGTTCTAACATCTTTTCCTTTCTTTTCTTAATGCAGCACTTCAGGAGAAACCTGCCTGTGATCTGCTAAGATGCACAGATTCAACTCTGGCCCATTGTCATCCCAACACCTCATCTGCCATCAGTTTCGTTTAGTGTTGGTCTATTGCAAAAGTTCTTACTTTAAATGAGACTTTGTGTTAAGCAGGGGTTTCCAAACTTTTCATTCCACAACATATTAAGCCCAGGATACACAGCAGGATTTTTGCAATCCAATAAGACCTTATCACACTGTGTGACAAGGATGGTTTAAACTTCAGCAGTAGACTGTCGATGAAGACACCTATTGCATCTGAAGCTGCGACATCTGTCATCAACATGCGCTAGTGGTAAACAAATACAGGTATGCAGGTCGTAGAAGCAAACACATTGTTGATGTGCGATGATCATGCTGAACTTCTTACACTGTCATAAAACTATCATAGGTGTCTTTGGTCCCAGGACTGGGAAAACAGACGTCTTTAAACCTCTCACACTGTATGAGATAGGACCACCAATTAAGAGCCACGATCACAGAAATCTCCACGATTGTTTCACGATTGGTAATCTTTCATCTGGGACAG
The DNA here is from genome assembly GCF_030506205.2 of Paramisgurnus dabryanus. Taxonomy (NCBI): domain Eukaryota; kingdom Metazoa; phylum Chordata; class Actinopteri; order Cypriniformes; family Cobitidae; genus Paramisgurnus; species Paramisgurnus dabryanus. The sequence goes on along the minus strand of NW_027394217.1, from coordinate 17,563 downwards.
CCAAAAATCGTGCCGTGTATTATGGGCTTTAGACAGGTGTAATCTTATAGTATATCAAAACCATTGCTAATAATTAATTGGACAAACCATCACTACAATGCAACACTCACTATCTTACGGTGCGACCCACAAGTGGGTCTTCACCCACAGTTTAAAAACCCTGAGAATGAGAAAGAGTATGTTGTATTGTAATTAAAGTCACATCTAAGTGTTATGGAGCAGTTTGTCATTATATTCACAGTATTACATGGTTCTTTCAGCAGTTACTATGTTACAGTGCTCTTAAAGTGTCCTGATCAGCTTTGGGTCTTGTGAAGTAATGTAATGAGAACGTGATCAATAGCTTTGCAGTATTTTGTTACACTGTGGCTGTAATCATATTAACACATAGGTTAAACATTTTATTCAAATTTGGTAAACAAACTAGTCAATATAATTCATGCTGTGATGCTGGATTAAACCTGGTCAAATGATTGTGTATTGTGTTTTCAATTTTTTATGAGGTTTCTTCATCTATTTAAACATTCTCAATATCACCTTTGGTTTGCTCAGAGTTTGTTCAGATGATTTTTAAAACTAAATGTTGTGAAAATGCAAGGTGTGTTACACAATTTCAATGGATGGCGTGGGGTCAAAAACTATCAAAAGTTTCAAGCTTAGATATATAACTGTTGACAAACACTTAATGTGAGTCACACCCAGTAATTATAATAAGCAGGAATTGCAGTAACCATTAAAGCAGGGTCACCTTAAGATAATCAGCTTGTTGGCAATTGTTTTATTTAATTAAATGTATAACTTTTTTCATTTCAGACTGATAAAACAGTCACATTAAACGCAAAATGTCTACATTGTTTTTTATTATACGTGATATGGGCTTTTATTAATTATATTTAATTATATTTTTTGTTTCAAAATTAATGCCAACCCTAAAAAACATGTTGACTATACTTTTTAAACAATTAAACAAGACATTTATTTAAAAAATGAAATGAGTTGGAGGTCTTTGCTGATTCGTCTGCGTTTGATCGGATTCAAGACCAAACGGAGATGCATTGCAGGCACGTAGGATTTAGAATTTTTTTAAGATCTTAACTACGTCTTGAAGAGATATGGAAGACGTATTATTCAAAGACGATCGTCCGCAGATGTAAAGATCTTTACAAGACGTATCTGAGACGTACGTGTGCTATCTGGGATGTCTAAGCACCCTTCCCCCGACATCACAGTAGCACATCAGACTTTTACAACACATATTCAATTCTCATTCAGAAATAAAGTCATATAAGCTGTTTGTTTAGAGAACTGTATCATTTAATTTAAAAGGTGTAGTCCACTGAAGTAAAGTTAGCAGTTTGTCAGTCAGTGATTTCAGGCCTCACATGTCTAAGCACCCTTCCCCCGACATCACAGTAGCACATCAGACTTTTACAACACATATACAATTCTCATTCAGAAATAAAGTCATATAAGCTGTTTGTTTAGAGAACTTTATCATTTAATTTAAAAGGTGTAGTCCACTGAAGTAAAGTTAGCAGTTCAGTCAGTGATTTCAGGCCTCACATGTCTAAGCACCCTTCCCCCGACATCACAGTAGCACATCAGACTTTTACAACACATATTCAATTCTCATTCAGAAATAAAGTCATATAAGCTGTTTGTTTAGAGAACTTTATCATTTAATTTAAAAGGTGTAGTCCACTGAAGTAAAGTTAGCAGTTCAGTCAGTGATTTCAGGCCTCACATGTCTAAGCACCCTTCCCCCGACATCACAGTAGCACATCAGAATTTACAACACATATTCAATTCTCATTCAGAAATAAAGTCATATAAGCTGTTTGTTTAGAGAACTTTATCATTTAATTTAAAAGGTGCAGTCCACTGAAGTAAAGTTAGCAGTTCAGTCAGTGATTTCAGGCCTCACATGTCTAAGCACCCTTCCCCCGACATCACAGTAGCACATCAGACTTTTACAACACATATACAATTCTCATTCAGAAATAAAGTCATATAAGCTGTTTGTTCAGAGAACTGTATCATTTAATTTAAAAGGTGTAGTCCACTGAAGTAAAGTTAGCAGTTTGTCAGTCAGTGATTTCAGGCCTCACATGTCTAAGCACCCTTCCCCCGACATCACAGTAGCACATCAGACTTTTACAACACATATTCAATTCTCATTCAGAAATAAAGTCATATAAGCTGTTTGTTTAGAGAACTTTATCATTTAATTTAAAAGGTGTAGTCCACTGAAGTAAAGTTAAGAGTTTGTCAGTCAGTGATTTCAGGCCTCACATGTCTAAGCACCCTTCCCCCGACATCACAGTAGCACATCAGACTTTTACAACACATATTCAATTCTCATTCAGAAATAAAGTCATATAAGCTGTTTGTTTAGAGAACTTTATCATTTAATTTAAAAGGTGTAGTCCACTGAAGTAAAGTTAAGAGTTTGTCAGTCAGTGATTTCAGGCCTCACATGTCTAAGCACCCTTCCCCCGACATCACAGTAGCACATCAGACTTTTACAACACATATTCAATTCTCATTCAGAAATAAAGTCATATAAGCTGTTTGTTTAGAGAACTTTATCATTTAATTTAAAAGGTGTAGTCCACTGAAGTAAAGTTAAGAGTTTGTCAGTCAGTGATTTCAGGCCTCACATGTCTAAGCACCCTTCCCCCGACATCACAGTAGCACATCAGACTTTTACAACACATATACAATTCTCATTCGTAATAAAGTCATATAAGCTGTTTGTTTAGAGAACTTTATCATTTAATTTAAAAGGTGTAGTCCACTGAAGTAAAGTTAAGAGTTTGTCAGTCAGTGATTTCAGGCCTCACATGTCTAAGCACCCTTCCCCCGACATCACAGTAGCACATCAGACTTTTACAACACATATTCAATTCTCATTCAGAAATAAAGTCATATAAGCTGTTTGTTTAGAGAACTGTATCATTTAATTTAAAAGGTGTAGTCCACTGAAGTAAAGTTAAGAGTTTGTCAGTCAGTGATTTCAGGCCTCACATGTCTAAGCACCCTTCCCCCGACATCACAGTAGCACATCAGACTTTACAACACATATACAATTCTCATTCAGAAATAAAGTCATATAAGCTGTTTGTTTAGAGAACTTTATCATTTAATTTAAAAGGTGTAGTCCACTGAAGTAAAGCTAGCAGTTTGTCAGTCAGTGATTTCAGGCCTCACATGTCTAAGCACCCTTCCCCCGACATCACAGTAGCACATCAGACTTTTACAACACATATACAATTCTCATTCAGAAATAAAGTCATATAAGCTGTTTGTTTAGAGAACTGTATCATTTAATTTAAAAGGTGTAGTCCACTGAAGTAAAGTTAGCAGTTCAGTCAGTGATTTCAGGCCTCACATGTCTAAGCACCCTTCCCCCGACATCACAGTAGCACATCAGACTTTTACAACACATATTCAATTCTCATTCAGAAATAAAGTCATATAAGCTGTTTGTTTAGAGAACTTTATCATTTAATTTAAAAGGTGTAGTCCACTGAAGTAAAGTTAAGAGTTTGTCAGTCAGTGATTTCAGGCCTCACATGTCTAAGCACCCTTCCCCCGACATCACAGTAGCACATCAGACTTTTACAACACATATTCAATTCTCATTCAGAAATAAAGTCATATAAGCTGTTTGTTTAGAGAACTTTATCATTTAATTTAAAAGGTGTAGTCCACTGAAGTAAAGTTAAGAGTTTGTCAGTCAGTGATTTCAGGCCTCACATGTCTAAGCACCCTTCCCCCGACATCACAGTAGCACATCAGACTTTTACAACACATATTCAATTCTCATTCAGAAATAAAGTCATATAAGCTGTTTGTTTAGAGAACTTTATCATTTAATTTAAAAGGTGTAGTCCACTGAAGTAAAGTTAAGAGTTTGTCAGTCAGTGATTTCAGGCCTCACATGTCTAAGCACCCTTCCCCCGACATCACAGTAGCACATCAGACTTTTACAACACATATTCAATTCTCATTCAGAAATAAAGTCATATAAGCTGTTTGTTTAGAGAACTTTATCATTTAATTTAAAAGGTGTAGTCCACTGAAGTAAAGTTAAGAGTTTGTCAGTCAGTGATTTCAGGCCTCACATGTCTAAGCACCCTTCCCCCGACATCACAGTAGCACATCAGACTTTTACAACACATATTCAATTCTCATTCAGAAATAAAGTCATATAAGCTGTTTGTTTAGAGAACTGTATCATTTAATTTAAAAGGTGTAGTCCACTGAAGTAAAGTTAAGAGTTTGTCAGTCAGTGATTTCAGGCCTCACATGTCTAAGCACCCTTCCCCCGACATCACAGTAGCACATCAGACTTTACAACACATATACAATTCTCATTCAGAAATAAAGTCATATAAGCTGTTTGTTTAGAGAACTTTATCATTTAATTTAAAAGGTGTAGTCCACTGAAGTAAAGCTAGCAGTTTGTCAGTCAGTGATTTCAGGCCTCACATGTCTAAGCACCCTTCCCCCGACATCACAGTAGCACATCAGACTTTTACAACACATATACAATTCTCATTCAGAAATAAAGTCATATAAGCTGTTTGTTTAGAGAACTTTATCATTTAATTTAAAAGGTGTAGTCCACTGAAGTAAAGCTAGCAGTTTGTCAGTCAGTGATTTCAGGCCTCACATGTCTAAGCACCCTTCCCCCGACATCACAGTAGCACATCAGAATTTACAACACATATACAATTCTCATTCAGAAATAAAGTCATATAAGCTGTTTGTTTAGAGAACTTTATCATTTAATTTAAAAGGTGTAGTCCACTGAAGTAAAGCTAGCAGTTTGTCAGTCAGTGATTTCAGGCCTCACATGTCTAAGCACCCTTCCCCCGACATCACAGTAGCACATCAGACTTTTACAACACATATTCAATTCTCATTCAGAAATAAAGTCATATAAGCTGTTTGTTTAGAGAACTTTATCATTTAATTTAAAAGGTGTAGTCCACTGAAGTAAAGCTAGCAGTTTGTCAGTCAGTGATTTCAGGCCTCACATGTCTAAGCACCCTTCCCCCGACATCACAGTAGCACATCAGACTTTTACAACACATATACAATTCTCATTCAGAAATAAAGTCATATAAGCTGTTTGTTTAGAGAACTTTATCATTTAATTTAAAAGGTGTAGTCCACTGAAGTAAAGCTAGCAGTTTGTCAGTCAGTGATTTCAGGCCTCACATGTCTAAGCACCCTTCCCCCGACATCACAGTAGCACATCAGAATTTACAACACATATACAATTCTCATTCAGAAATAAAGTCATATAAGCTGTTTGTTTAGAGAACTTTATCATTTAATTTAAAAGGTGTAGTCCACTGAAGTAAAGTTAAGAGTTTGTCAGTCAGTGATTTCAGGCCTCACATGTCTAAGCACCCTTCCCCCGACATCACAGTAGCACATCAGACTTTTACAACACATATTCAATTCTCATTCAGAAATAAAGTCATATAAGCTGTTTGTTCAGAGAACTTTATCATTTAATTTAAAAGGTGTAGTCCACTGAAGTAAAGTTAGCAGTTCAGTCAGTGATTTCAGGCCTCACATGTCTAAGCACCCTTCCCCCGACATCACAGTAGCACATCAGAATTTACAACACATATTCAATTCTCATTCAGAAATAAAGTCATATAAGCTGTTTGTTTAGAGAACTTTATCATTTAATTTAAAAGGTGTAGTCCACTGAAGTAAAGTTAGCAGTTCAGTCAGTGATTTCAGGCCTCACATGTCTAAGCACCCTTCCACCGACATCACAGTAGCACATCAGACTTTTACAACACATATACAATTCTCATTCAGAAATAAAGTCATATAAGCTGTTTGTTTAGAGAACTTTATCATTTAATTTAAAAGGTGCAGTCCACTGAAGTAAAGTTAGCAGGGTCAGCCAGTGATTATGTTTACATGGACAGTATAATCTAATTACTGACCTTATTCTAAATAATACAGTATTCAAATTAAGGTGTTTACATAAGTTGCTTTTAATGCCTTCATGTTCCCATTTTACATGTTATAGAATAAATCCATTAATTGCAGACATCATTAAATCCCCATGTTACTCCTGAACAACATAAAGTTCATCGTTGTTGTGATAGTATATTATTATTATTTTTTTAAATATTACGAAAGCTTAAAGTGCAGTTAATTATTTGTTATATGTGTTAGATGTAGGGTTGCTAACTTTGTCACCCTCACCAAATACAGGACAAAAGGTGGTCTGCTGCAGCAGTGCAGGCATGGTTTTGTGTGTATACAGTGTATTTTGTCCAAATGATAGCTAATCTCTTAATTAAAATTGTATAATAACTCTTATGCCTTGGCAACATACAATAGGTTTATTAACAGTTTGTTGGTACAGCAGGTACGTTTAACACAGTATTTAAATTGAACCATTACCTTATAAGACAAAACACTTGTGACTCCTGCACTAAGGGTAGTTAAACGTTATCCCCTTCATGTTCATCTTACATGTGACAAACTAAAACTAACATAGATTCAATGATTCTGTGAGCTGTAGTTTTGCAGAGTCAACTTCAAATACTTTAATTAAAACACACAGGATGTGAATTAGAAGTGTGAGAATGTCCAAGCAAAGTTGGAAATGTATGGTTGGGGCCTTTAAGATCGATTTATTATGCAGGTCTGGATCAGTGATCTCTTTGTAATTGAGACTGAGCATTTTAATTATGAAGATCTTTGCACAAATAATAAAAGGATAACATGAAATCATATTATATGACCCCCTTTAGCGTATACTGATTGTGTTTGAGATTATTCTCAAGTGTTCAGCACTGCTTGCTACTTGTTTGACTTCATGCGGTGCCGCATGAACAGACAGGTGAATGACCGCGAGAGCATTTCGATAGCAGTCCACTTTGTCTGAATTCTCAAATCACTCTTGTTGGATTTTGTTGTCATCTGCTTCTCAGTTGTTGTGGAGCCACATGAAGTCGAGCAAGCCTGTTGTATCAGTCACTGTTTAGATCAACGTAGCAGTCAAAAACAAGACATGGGAGGTCACATACAGGACAAAATCAATGAGACCCAAAATACGGACATCCCGACTAATACGGGACAGTTGGAAACCTAGCTAGAGGGCCTTTTCTGCTTGAAGCCATCTGTTTACAGCCAAACGGTTGACCACTGTGTGTGTATATGTGTCCTGTCACAAAACTCCCACATATTGTATTTGAAATGCGTGTAGGTCATGATGCACTTTGATAATGAAGCTAAAATATGAATATGAATTTGATTTGTGTTTACTTTGATTATGACTTTAGCCAAATAAGAGTAATTAAAAACCACTGTTTACATCATAGTTTCGCAGTATTGTTATTTGAATATTGTTGTGCATGTAAACATTGAAACCCACTTGTTTTAGCCACTGATGCTCCACATCACAGCAGCACATCAAACTGCTAACTTCACAACCAGAAGAAATGAACAGGAGATTTTGTGTCATTTGAGGTTATCAACATATAAACATGCTTTTCACACTGGAAAAGTTAACACCAGGTTATTCTAAACCCCGGGTTAACGGAATCCTGGGTTATCTGTTTCACGTGTCACACTGTTCGTGCTTAACCAGGGGTTAAGAGATAACCCTGGGTATTCATAATCTGAAGTTACACATTGTGTATTCCTAAACCCTAGGTCAGGTGTCTTAAACCCTGCTCATACACCTGTCTGTAATTATCAAGCAACCCTGAACACCTTGATTAGCTGTTTCAGCTGTGTTTAATTTGGGTCAAAAGTTATTATATTATATTTTTTACTTTATTTGTTTAAAAAAGCTTTGTTGCATGTTTAATTTTTATTAGGTAATAAAAAAGACAGTCCAATAAGATATTGTAGGTGGAGCAGTAAATGTTCTCAAGAAACAGAGCTTTCATTAAGCTGTTTTGTTGTATGTATTAAATGTTTTTAAAAGCACCTTCCATCAATTAATTTCCATGTGGATTTGTCTACATTTAGAGGAATCTCTCTGTAAATAGCAGTTGTTTTGGACAGTAGCACGAGGTGCTGTGCTGATCCCCTTGTCTGTGGCGTAACAGCAACAACACTAAGCTGTGTTCATACAGCGCTGCGCAGATCGAACAAGATATGACATCACAGTACCGCGAGATCAAACTTTCTCAATACGTGCTCTAATCGCTCACGCGATACTTCAACGTGACATGCTTTCGGCCTTCCTATCAACGACACTTTTACTACGCAAGTCAGCAGCAGTGGATTCGTTTCCCCGGAAATGCAGACACGTGATAATGACATCACCGCTGTTAGCCCCAATTTCCCGCGAAACAGACTACACGCGCCCATTAAAGGAGGAAAGGTGAGTTCAGTCCTATGTATAATAACATATTTGTGCAAAATATGAAAGATAAGCTGGAGTAACATACGATTTGTGAAATATTTTATCTTATTTGACGGTTTGTGGTCAAAAATATTATCTTCCCGAGTAGCCCATATCGATATTGGCATTGTTCAGTAAACAAACATTCGGTTACAGAGTAACATAACTTACTTTACTGATCTATTAATGTTGTCCATAAACGACTAAGTGCTTAGTAAAATTATGTGAAATAGCAGTAATAGATTGGGTAATTAGTAATTAATTCTTATTGTTTAATCTGAGTTTCAATCATGCGATTTTCTTATCATGCAAACAGTGGCACGAATAGCCACAGATATCTTTTAAAGATTTTAAATTGTGTATGTATAAGTTATCTAGAGTTGTGTATGTGTGTGTATATCTAAGCTATATGTATATTTACAAAAGTATACATGCATGCATATACATAAGTTAGATACATATGTTATACCATTTGTTTGCTATTTGGGTAAACAATTTTAGCAACCTTAATATTATGCTTGATTAATCGATTGATTCATTTGATTATTTTCAGTCATTGCATGTCACTGCAGTCGCTATGATGCTGGGTATACCAAGGCAGAAAAAACGAAAAAGACCTCAACAGGATGCTGAGCATCACATTACTTGTAAAACAGACAAGCCTGAGCTTTATGAGCAAGTTATCAGCAAATATAAAGGTAAGATAAATTCTGTAGTATAGATCGTTTTCTTTCATGTACGCAAATGTAAGTTGCAAAGCATAGTTTATTTGTATGTGCATACAAACTTTTGATGCATGCGCATTGCGACAAAATGCAACACATCGCCTGGGCTACCTACTTCAAAATCCGTCTGTGCATGCATGATGGAAATTGTGTCACGTGCACTCTACGTGGACTTTTGTGATAGATCCTGCTGACTTAAAGGGGCAATGAATCTGTCGATTTTATTGTTTTATACTGTTGTCTGATTCAAGTGGTTTTTCCATTCAAAAACATCAAAGGCAATAAATAATAGGTTATTTTGTAACATGGATTAGTTGCTCTCTGGATAATGGTTTGTTTGAAGGGGCGGCCCGCAGTGAAGACCTGGACGTAAACGCCCACTGCTATGATCCCTGTCATTACATGTGGGGAAATGTTTTAAAAACATTGATGTGTAAAAATAGCAGCCGAACACAAATGTTTGAGCTACAAAAGATTCTGGGTGCTAAAGATGATACCCATAAATGACAATACGTATAGTAAAGTATAAAAGAACTTTAAACTCAACGTGACTAAATTACCGTAAACAACACAAGTAAGCACGCATCAGAATCTAAACCGCGGCTGATAAATCCTTATGACTAACTTTGTATATTTCTATCGTTATATTACAGTCATATTGTTAAGTGTTGCACCTTTATTAATGGTTTAATGTTTTTAGTAAATTAAAACAGTCAAATATACGTGTTTAGACACTGATGTTACAACAGGACATATCAAGCGATCTTTTACTAAACAGTAGTGACGCGTAGTAACTTAAATAAAGTAAAATGTTTTACTCACTGTGTATACTGTTGTGTCATTCCTGCCAGATGCAATATTAGTGGTGCTTTTAATCACAGTTTCTCTGCAAATCCAGCACCGACTCATGGCTTCTTTACAAATGAATCCGTGGTACACAAAGTAAACAAACACTCCCCACCCGAGCTGGAACTTCTTCAAAAACAAACTTTAACCACGCATTCCTAATGTTATGTTCCAAGCCTCCGTTAAACAGCGTCTGTGTTCTTCCCATAGACGGTTCTTCCACAACCGAACACTCTGTTGGGCACTTATAACAGATCACCGCGTCAAAATAAAAGTCTCTTAGGAAACATGTTTTCAAAAGTCATTTTGGTTACATTTGGCAATCTTTAAAGACATGTTTACTAGGGGTGGCACGGTTCACAAAACCCTCGGTTCGGTTCGTATCACGGTTTATTGGCCACAGTTCACGGTTCTGTATGGTTCTTGTTGTTATTTTTACTTTTAATTTTTAACACTCCAGAAATGTATTATCTTATTAATGTAGTAATTATCCATAATTTAGGATACTTTATTAAAAAAGTTATATCATGTAATCATGCACAAACTGAATTTGACTTTAAGCACATTATTGAGACCCTCTCTGAGGAAAGCCAGGTGAGATTTTGATACAGCAAGAGGTAAGACATTGATGATTTCAACATGCTTTTCATTTATTTGGCAAAAAAAGGAGAATGTGTATATCCATCTTATGTGCCTTTTTATCACACAAAGATAACTTGCATTTATCAAACTGCCAACTTCAGTGTAGCTCTTAGATTTATTACTGAGAGGCTGCTTAAATACTGCAGAGAGTATATGTGCAGGAGAGAGAAACATAACGTTTACACCTGTAATATTTAAATCCGTCTCTCTTGTCCACTTTTGACCACTTCTGTCCTGATTACTTTGAGAGGCAATTTATGAAATAAGATCGCGCAACTTTCTCACGCTAGCAAAATGAAACTACGCGGAAATCAGCCGCTTTAGTTTTATCAATAAAAGGCTAAAAATAGCGCACGTTCACTGTGTTTTCGTGGCAGAAGTCAGAAAAGTCGTTCAGTACCTTAGCTTTGATAAATGGGCGGAGAGAAGGCAATCTTCTGTGGCTGTTCGAACACATTCAACCCATAGACTGCAGTTCTATCTATTGTTTTTTTCCACTGTCATCGTAGGGAACATGAAATAAAAAGTTTCCACACACCAAACTGGCGCGTCATCCAACTCCGGGCAGACTTCCTTTTCTCTCCAACTTGCCATTTCTACATGTAACATAACCTGCAGCACTCACTCTCCACACCAGTCAACTTTTCTTTCGCGAAAGGGAAACACGCCATCTGAGGCAAGGTCACATACAGGGCACGAGGCTATTGCGCATGCCATGAACCGTGCAACGCACACGCTCCGAACTGAACGGTTCGGATTTTTTTCAAGAACCGTGCCACCCCTTATGATTGTTGAGACACTGCATGGTTTGCTTTACCCCTGACCCACACATGTCACGCAAAGCTGTGGACGGGGCTACAAAAGTGGTCATTGTATATGGGTTTGGGGAGGTGTTTCAATTCTACTCTGACATCATATTTCAGCACATTCCTGAATAGACCATTTTCCTGGCTTGGTGCAAAAAAATGTTATATTTCAATAGCACAGACGGTTTCAGTTTTGAAACTTGCAGGATGTTCATTTAAGTATGATGACCTCTTATATAATAAATTATCAAGGTAAAATTTATTGTTTGATTCACCGCTCCTTTTAATCCAGCCGACAACAACAAAATGAAAGATCCAACTAGGGCTATGTCCAAAATTGTTGGATACCACAGATAAAACTTTAGATCTAGCTATTTTTATTATTGTTTTTGGATAAGAGCTCATGAAAATAATAATTCACTTTAAAGGAACAGCAGAACTTACTCGTATTTTTTTCTTTTTAGGACGTGGAGTTTTCACCACTGAAGCATTTTTTAGAGGTGATTTTGTCCTTGAATACAGAGGTGAACTTCTGACTTCAGAGGAGAGCCTTGATCGATCTAAACTCTACAATGACGTTGAGAACACATTCTTGTTTGATTTTCAGTGGCATGGCAAAAATTGGTGGTGAGTATAGAGTTATTGTCTTGAAGTAATAGGGCGGTTAAGGGTTAGTTCACCAAAACTCCTGGGTCCTGGTTATCCTCGTCTCTGCACATTTGGTATGACGCACTCAGTACCCAGCTGATGATTTTTATTGTGTGTAAAAAAGCAGACACAAAGGGGCAGTTTACCATACAGGGTTTAGATTAATCCAGGACTAGGGCTTAGTAATATTAGGACATTTTACAAAAAAAAAACATTGCTGTGCATCTTGTGATAAAAACAGTGGCACTGATATGTTAAAGAGCACCTATTGTTTTTAAATTTCCTTTGGTGTGTAAGTGTGTATTAGTTCATGTTAACAATATGCAAAAGTTACAAACCCCAAAGTAAACCATGACGCGAGTTATCGTCTCCAACGTAAATCTCTTTTCTTGGATTACAACAAACACACGGATTGTAGGCAAAAGGTTTACTTCCTGGGATTGGTGATGTAGAAATTATCATAATTCATCCTGCTTCGAACTCAGCCTGTAAGTTAACTCCTGTTAGTAACTGAATCTTTCAATCATGGTAAGAAGTCTCACGTTTCCAGCTGACAGAGCTAATCAGACCAATCACAACATACAGATTAGTTGATCAATTAGGCACACAGCTCTTCAAATCCGTGCGTTTCAGGAAGAGAGTGAAATCTGGAAATACAAAAATAAACCTTATGTTTAAAATAATGTGTTTTTTAACCATAAACCACATGAACACATTATATTATACCAAATACACAAAATAATATTGTTTTTAGCAATGAAAAAGGCGCTCTCTAAGATATCTCGGTGCAAGCTGTTTTCTGTTCAGACAATTCAAACTTGTATTTAAGTCTGGGAATAGACTTTAGCCCTGTTCAGGAATCTGCCCCAAAATGTGTAGAGCAGACCATATAACCAGACCCACTGATGTAAAATGCCTTAAAGCCCAAAAAACTCATTTTGATTTCATGTAGTTGTTAAGATATGTTTACAGAAGTTACTCTTACGAGGTACAGGCATAAAGGAAACAACTGCTGTACAAGATTACAAATCAGTCTCTTATGCTTGGTGGTATTTTTATGTATTTATAGCATGGATGCATCCAAGGAAGATGGGTCCTTGGGAAGACTTGTAAATGATGAGCACAGAAATCCTACATGCAAAATAAGAACTGTTGAAGTGAACAAAAAACCTCATCTGTGTCTTTTTGCTGTACGAGATATTCAACCAGGAGAAGAAATCACTTACAGTTATGGAGATTCAGATTGGCCTTGGCGAGCTAAGGTACTGTCAAGTATATCCTAAGAATCTTTAACAATATTTCATGATGACATTTTTCTCTTATGCTGATTTGATACCATATGATTGTGTTCTCATATTTCTCAAATCTTTCATTTAGGTATCATCAACAGAATCCAGTGATAAAAGTCCAGTCAGCAGTTTGGATTTGCAGAAATTGGTAAGTACACAAAACACCTATATTCGGGTTCTATACAGTCATGTGGGAAACTAGCAATTTGAGAGGTTTTTGACATATTGGACAAGCATTTAATCCTCTGTGAAACAATGCCACAACTTCTAAATCGTGCATTTTTTTAGTAAACTTATTCTTGTTTGTTTTTTTTAAACGGAGGAATACTGACAGATTTAAAAAGTAGGTTCAGCTAAAGTTACTTTAGGACAGATGAACGTGTACCTTATATTACTGCATCTCACTGTCTTTTATACATCACAGTATAAAACAAAACCATACAAAAGCTTAGCAAATACAGTACAAAATTTACCCCCTAACTCTTCTTTTCTGACTTTCAGTTCCATCAGGCTCCTCCTGTTTCCTCATCTGCCCTGTATAAGGTGTACATCAATGAACCACATAAGCAAGTTGAGCCACAACAGTCAGGCAAAGCAAGAACATCAGAGGATAAAATGGTAACCATTCTATACATGCAGAAAGTATCTTAGGCTGTTTACTTCATCAGATAACTAGTAACACTATATGGACAAAAGTATGGGACGGCAAATTCTAGTGAACATATTTAACTACTCATTTCTGTGAGCACAAATCTTAAAGGAACATGCCCACATTTTGGGAATTTAGCTTATTCACTGTATTCCCCAGAGTTAGATAAGTCCATACATACCTTTTTCATCCCCGCGCTTGCCCTAACTCTGTCTGACGCACCCCCGCTAGCTTAGCTTAGCACAAAGACTGGAAGTAAATGGCTCCGGCTAGCATACTGCTCCCAATAAGGTACAAAATAATGCGAACATTTTCCTATTTATATGTTGTGATTTGTATAGTCACACCGTGTACAAATAACTTGGTCATATGAGACACAGCCATCTTTTAATCATTTACATACTGGTAACTATATTCTCAGAAGACAAAGCACTGCTACTTGAGTGATTTGCTCACAGAAATCTAGTGGTGAGGAGCAGAGAGTTCCCTCAGAGTCACTCCGCCCATGTTCCTATTTAAACATATAAATAGGAAAATGTTGGCATTATTTTGTCACTTGTAGTATGCTAGCTGGAGCCATTTACTTCCAGTCTTTGTGCTAAACTAAGCTAGCGGGGGCTGCGTCCAACAAAGTTATGGCACGCACGAAGATGAAAAAGGTATTTATGCACTTATCTAACTCTGGGGGATACGGTGAATAAGCTAAATTCCCAAAATGTGGGCGTGTTCCTTTAATGCTACAGCATATAATGATATTTTCCAAAATTGTGTGCGTTTAATTTTATAGCAGCAGTTCGGGCAGAGCTCTTTTCTATTCAAACATGACAATGGTCCCACAATCGATTTTGTGTTTTAAAGACATTCAAGTCTTTAGTAAATCACAACAGTCGTTATTTAACAAAATGATGGTTTGAGCTGGCACAAGCTGTTAGTAAATCTGGCCCATAGACTCTTCTTACTTTATGTGCTATATCTTTTCTAACAGATTTATGGAAGACTCTTAAAGGAATAATCTACTCATTTTCAATATTAAACTGTTATTACCTTAACTAAGAATTGTTGATACATCCCTTTATCATCTGTGTGCGTGCACGTAAGCGCTGGAGCGCGCTGCGACACTTCGATAGCATTTAGCTTAGCCCCATTCATTCAATGGTACCAATCAGAGATAAAGTTAGAAGTGACCAAACACATCAACGTTTTTCCTATTTAAGACGAGTAGTTATAAGACCAAGTTTGGTGGTACAAAATAAAACGTAGCGCTTTTCTAAGCGGATTTAATAGAGTAACTATATTGTATGGCGGAAGAGCACTTTTGGGAGTACTTCAACTCGGCGCAGTAACACTCTCCCTCTCCCATTATGAGAGGGAGAAGGGGAGCGCATTTTTCAGGCGAGTCGAAGTACTCCCAAAAGTGCTCTTCCGCCATACAATATTCCTCTATTAAATCCGCTTAGAAAAGCGCTACGTTTTATTTTGTACCACCAAACTTGCTCTTATAACTACTATATATAACTTTATCTCTGAGTGGTACCATTTGAATGAATGGGGCTAAGCTAAATGCTATCGAAGTGTCGCAGCGCGCTCCAGCGCTTACGTGCACACACTCAAATGATAGAGGAATGTATCAACAATTCTTAGTAAAGGTAATAACATAGTTTAATATTGAAAATGAGTAGACTATTCCTTTAATCTAAACCAGAGCACTTGAAATTAAGCGATATTTTATATTTACCTTTTATTTTCTATATTTTTGATTGGTTTTGCCTAATGTCTTTGAGTGTCACAGCTTTTAACATTATGTACATTTTACTTTTATTTTAAGTTAAATACCTTTTCATATATCCTCAGAAACTCAAAGATTGCCATGAGCGCTTTAACAGAGCACAAATTAAAACGAAAAAGACTGCCATAGAGCAATCACAAGAATATTTCATGGTGAGTAATATTTGGATATGATCATCACATTACTTGATTAGCACCTCAGTCAATTAAGACTTTATTATTTAAAGTGTTAATAGTCGTTGAACAGTTTCCATGCTGCTTTTATTTTTAACTTTTTTTCAATTATACTTTTAAAGTTACAGACAGTATTATAGCATACACATTTAATGCACCGTCTTAGGCACCATGTGCTATGTCTACCTCTGTAAAAGCCTTATTGCCCTCATACCCTTCTCCTTCTCCTGTGCAGCCCTCATCACCTGTGAAGACCACATCCTCGTCCTCTTCTCCTGTGCAGCCCTCATCACCTGTGAAGACCACATCATCGTCCTCTTCTCCTGTGCAGCCCTCATCACCTGTGAAGACCACATCATCTTCCTCTGCCTTTGTGCAGCCCTCATCACCTGTGATGACCACATCATCGTCCTCTTCTCCTGTGCAGCCCTCATCACCTGTGAAGACCACATCATCGTCCTCTTCTCCTGTGCAGCCCTCATCACCTGTGAAGACCACATCATCGTCCTCTTCTCCTGTGCAGCCCTCATCACCTGTGAAGACCACATCATCTTCCTCTGCCTTTGTGCAGCCCTCATCACCTGTGATGACCACATCATCGTCCTCTTCTCCTGTGCAGCCCTCATCACCTGTGAAGACCACATCATCGTCCTCTTCTCCTGTGCAGCCCTCTACACCCTTGCCCTGTGCTGCTTCCACCCCTGTGATTTCCTCATCAAAGGTGTCTGAGACACTGTCTTTAATGGAGGTGGGTAATTGAGATTAGTAAAGACGGTTTAATGTGAATTCACAGAATATTATTATCATCTATGTCATGGTGTAAAAAGATTTTATGATACAGTTGTATTGTACAGCGTTTCTGTTTGTGATTATCAAACCGTGCCAAGTGTGCCATCTACTAAGGCCTTATTTGCTGAGCTACAGTTTGAAATATATCTAGTTGAAATAACTGTTTTTTTACTCTTAAGTGTTTTATTTTTTTAATTATTATTATTTACATTTAATTATTATATACAATTTTATGTACATTAGTTTTGTTTTTTCTTTTTCCAGATGCACTCATTAAGGCAATCAAGAAAAAGACAGGTTTGTAATTAACCATGCACTTTATATGCTTAAATGAGTTCCTCTTGTTGAAAATCAGTTGGATTCTGGCAGTTGTCTAGAAGTTTTTAAACATTTAGTTAAAGAAATAATTTTGCATGATTTAAGAAAGTGTAACATTTTTCTCATTTAGTATTCTGGGAGTGCCTACAGTGATTCAGATGTTACGGATTACAGTGATGTTGACTACATACCCCAGTTCAGCTCAGATGAATCAGATGGAAGTGCTTCTGGACAAAGCAAGGCTGAAAGGAGTTCAGATGGATCAAACAATAAGTCTGAATGTAGTGATCCTAGACCCAACAAACGTTTAAGACATACTAAATCACCCCTTTCAAAAAGGAAAGCTGAAGAGGCAGGTATTTCATCTGCCAATTGTATGACAGCAATGTCATCAAAAAGGATGAAATGCCAAACTGAAGAGACCGAAACCTCCTCTGACAAAAAGACTTTGGTTCAGTCAATGCCATCACCACAAAAAAAGAGCAGGTCAT
>NW_027394216.1:0-45648 GCF_030506205.2 Paramisgurnus dabryanus | reverse complement strand
GCTGTGGGTTTACTATCATTCCTCAAAATATTTTCTTTTGTGTTAATCAGAAAAAAACTAATGCATAAATGTTTAAAACAACACGAGGATGAGTAAATTATGAAAGAATTTTCATTGAACCTATAAAATTCCATCATTTTTTTATTCCTACTATGGGAGTCAATGGTCACTATCTGCTGTGGGTTTACCATCATTCCTAAAAATATTTTCTTTTTGTGTTAATCAGAAAAAAACTAATGCATACAGGTTTAAAACAACACAAGGATGAGTAAATTATGAAAGAATTTTCATTGAACCTATAAAATTCCATCATTTTTTTATTCCTACTATGGGAGTCAATGGTCACTATCTGCTGTGGGTTTACCATCATTCCTCAAAATATTTTCTTTTGTGTTAATCAGAAAAAAACTAATGCATACAGGTTTAAAACAACACAAGGATGAGTAAATTATGAAATAATTTTCATTTAACCTATAAAATTCCATCATTTTTTTATTCCTACTATGGGAGTCAATGGTCACTATCTGCTGTGGGTTTACCATCATTCCAAAAAATATTTTCTTTTTGTGTTAATCAGAAAAAAACTAATGCATACAGGTTTAAAACAACACAAGGATGAGTAAATTATGAAAGAATTTTCATTGAACCTATAAAATTCCATCATTTTTTTATTCCTACTATGGGAGTCAATGGTCACTATCTGCTGTGGGTTTACCATCATTCCTCAAAATATTTTCTTTTGTGTTAATCAGAAAAAAACTAATGCATACAGGTTTAAAACAACACAAGGATGAGTAAATTATGAAAGAATTTTCATTGAACCTATAAAAATCCATCATTTTTTTAATCCTACTATGGGAGTCAATGGTAACTTTCTGCTGTGGGTTTACCATCATTCCTCAAAATATTTTCTTTTGTGTTAATCAGACAAAAACTAATGCATACAGGTTTAAAACAACACAAGGATGAGTAAATTATGAAAGAATTTTCATTGAACCTATAAAATTCCATCATTTTTTTATTCCTACTATGGGAGTCAATGGTCACTATCTGCTGTGGGTTTACCATCATTCCTCAAAATATTTTCTTTTGTGTTAATCAGAAAAAAACTAATGCATAAATGTTTAAAACAACACGAGGATGAGTAAATTATGAAAGAATTTTCATTGAACCTATAAAAATCCATCATTTTTTTAATCCTACTATGGGAGTCAATGGTCACTATCTGCTGTGGGTTTACCATCATTCCTCAAAATATTTTATTTTGTGTTAATCAGAAAAAAACTAATGCATAAATGTTTAAAACAACACGAGGATGAGTAAATTATGAAAGAATTTTCATTGAACCTATAAAAATCCATCATTTTTTTAATCCTACTATGGGAGTCAATGGTCACTATCTGCTGTGGGTTTACCATCATTCCTCAAAATATTTTATTTTGTGTTAATCAGAAAAAAACTAATGCATAAATGTTTAAAACAACACGAGGATGAGTAAATTATAAAAGAATTTTCATTGAACCTATAAAATTCCATCATTTTTTTATTCCTACTATGGGAGTCAATGGTCACTATCTGCTGTGGGTTTACCATCATTCCTAAAAATATTTTCTTTTTGTGTTAATCAGAAAAAAACTAATGCATACAGGTTTAAAACAACACAAGGATGAGTAAATTATGAAAGAATTTTCATTGAACCTATAAAATTCCATCATTTTTTTATTCCTACTATGGGAGTCAATGGTCACTATCTGCTGTGGGTTTACCATCATTCCTCAAAATATTTTCTTTTGTGTTAATCAGAAAAAAACCAATGCATACAGGTTTAAAATAACACAAGGATGAGTAAATTATGAAAGAATTTTCATTGAACCTATAAAATTCCATCATTTTTTTATTCTTACTATGGGAGTCAATGGTCACTGTCTGCTGTGGGTTTACTATCATTCCTCAAAATATTTTCTTTTGTGTTAATCAGAAAAAAACTAATGCATAAATGTTTAAAACAACACGAGGATGAGTAAATTATGAAAGAATTTTCATTGAACCTATAAAATTCCATCATTTTTTATTCCTACTATGGGAGTCAATGGTCACTATCTGCTGTGGGTTTACCATCATTCCTAAAAATATTTTCTTTTTGTGTTAATCAGAAAAAAACTAATGCATACAGGTTTAAAACAACACAAGGATGAGTAAATTATGAAAGAATTTTCATTGAACCTATAAAAATCCATCATTTTTTTAATCCTACTATGGGAGTCAATGGTAACTTTCTGCTGTGGGTTTACCATCATTCCTCAAAATATTTTCTTTTGTGTTAATCAGACAAAAACTAATGCATACAGGTTTAAAACAACACAAGGATGAGTAAATTATGAAAGAATTTTCATTGAACCTATAAAATTCCATCATTTTTTTATTCCTACTATGGGAGTCAATGGTCACTATCTGCTGTGGGTTTACCATCATTTCTCAAAATATTTTCTTTTGTGTTAATCAGAAAAAAACTAATGCATAAATGTTTAAAACAACACGAGGATGAGTAAATTATGAAAGAATTTTCATTGAACCTATAAAAATCCATCATTTTTTTAATCCTACTATGGGAGTCAATGGTCACTATCTGCTGTGGGTTTACCATCATTCCTCAAAATATTTTATTTTGTGTTAATCAGAAAAAAACTAATGCATAAATGTTTAAAACAACACGAGGATGAGTAAATTATGAAAGAATTTTCATTGAACCTATAAAAATCCATCATTTTTTTAATCCTACTATGGGAGTCAATGGTCACTATCTGCTGTGGGTTTACCATCATTCCTCAAAATATTTTATTTTGTGTTAATCAGAAAAAAACTAATGCATAAATGTTTAAAACAACACGAGGATGAGTAAATTATGAAAGAATTTTCATTGAACCTATAAAATTCCATCATTTTTTTATTCCTACTATGGGAGTCAATGGTCACTATCTGCTGTGGGTTTACCATCATTCCTAAAAATATTTTCTTTTTGTGTTAATCAGAAAAAAACTAATGCATACAGGTTTAAAACAACACAAGGATGAGTAAATTATGAAAGAATTTTCATTGAACCTATAAAATTCCATCATTTTTTTATTCCTACTATGGGAGTCAATGGTCACTATCTGCTGTGGGTTTACCATCATTCCTCAAAATATTTTCTTTTGTGTTAATCAGAAAAAAACCAATGCATACAGGTTTAAAATAACACAAGGATGAGTAAATTATGAAAGAATTTTCATTGAACCTATAAAATTCCATCATTTTTTTATTCTTACTATGGGAGTCAATGGTCACTGTCTGCTGTGGGTTTACTATCATTCCTCAAAATATTTTCTTTTGTGTTAATCAGAAAAAAACTAATGCATAAATGTTTAAAACAACACGAGGATGAGTAAATTATGAAAGAATTTTCATTGAACCTATAAAATTCCATCATTTTTTATTCCTACTATGGGAGTCAATGGTCACTATCTGCTGTGGGTTTACCATCATTCCTAAAAATATTTTCTTTTTGTGTTAATCAGAAAAAAACTAATGCATACAGGTTTAAAACAACACAAGGATGAGTAAATTATGAAAGAATTTTCATTGAACCTATAAAATTCCATAATTTTTTTATTCCTACTATGGGAGTCAATGGTCACGATCTGCTGTGGGTTTACCATCATTCCTCAAAATATTTTATTTTGTGTTAATCAGAAAAAAACTAATGCATACAGGTTTAAAACAACACAAGGATGAGTAAATTATGAAATAATTTTCATTTAACCTATATAATTCCATCATTTTTTTATTCCTACTATGGGAGTCAATGGTCACTATCTGCTGTGGGTTTACCATCATTCCAAAAAATATTTTCTTTTTGTGTTAATCAGAAAAAAACTAATGCATACAGGTTTAAAACAACACAAGGATGAGTAAATTATGAAAGAATTTTCATTGAACCTATAAAATTCCATCATTTTTTTATTCCTACTATGGGAGTCAATGGTCACTATCTGCTGTGGGTTTACCATCATTCCTCAAAATATTTTCTTTTGTGTTAATCAGAAAAAAACTAACGCATACAGGTTTAAAACAACACAAGGATGAGTAAATTATGAAAGAATTTTCATTGAACCTATAAAAATCCATCATTTTTTTAATCCTACTATGGGAGTCAATGGTAACTTTCTGCTGTGGGTTTACCATCATTCCTCAAAATATTTTCTTTTGTGTTAATCAGACAAAAACTAATGCATACAGGTTTAAAACAACACAAGGATGAGTAAATTATGAAAGAATTTTCATTGAACCTATAAAATTCCATCATTTTTTTATTCCTACTATGGGAGTCAATGGTCACTATCTGCTGTGGGTTTACCATCATTCCTCAAAATATTTTCTTTTGTGTTAATCAGAAAAAAACTAATGCATACAGGTTTAAAACAACACAAGGATGAGTAAATTATGAAAGAATTTTCATTGAACCTATAAAAATCCATCATTTTTTTAATCCTACTATGGGAGTCAATGGTAACTTTCTGCTGTGGGTTTACCATCATTTCTCAAAATATTTTCTTTTGTGTTAATCAGAAAAAAACTATTGCATACAGGTTTAAAACAACACAAGGATGAGTAAATTATGAAAGAATTTTCATTGAACCTATAAAATTCCATCATTTTTTTATTCCTACTATGGGAGTCAATGGTCACTATCTGCTGTGGGTTTACCATCATTCCTCAAAATATTTTCTTTTGTGTTAATCAGAAAAAAACTAATGCATAAATGTTTAAAACAACACGAGGATGAGTAAATTATGAAAGAATTTTCATTGAACCTATAAAAATCCATAATTTTTTTAATCCTACTATGGGAGTCAATGGTCACTATCTGCTGTGGGTTTACCATCATTCCTCAAAATATTTTATTTTGTGTTAATCAGAAAAAACTAATGTATACAGGTTTAAAATAACACAAGGATGAGTAAATTATGAAAGAATTTTCATTGAACCTATAAAATTCCATCATTTTTTTATTCTTACTATGGGAGTCAATGGTCACTATCTGCTGTGGGTTTACTATCATTCCTCAAAATATTTTCTTTTGTGTTAATCAGAAAAAAACTAATGCATAAATGTTTAAAACAACACGAGGATGAGTAAATTATGAAAGAATTTTCATTGAACCTATAAAATTCCATCATTTTTTTATTCCTACTATGGGAGTCAATGGTCACTATCTGCTGTGGGTTTACCATCATTCCTAAAAATATTTTCTTTTTGTGTTAATCAGAAAAAAACTAATGCATACAGGTTTAAAACAACACAAGGATGAGTAAATTATGAAAGAATTTTCATTGAACCTATAAAATTCCATCATTTTTTTATTCCTACTATGGGAGTCAATGGTCACTATCTGCTGTGGGTTTACCATCATTCCTCAAAATATTTTCTTTTGTGTTAATCAGAAAAAAACTAATGCATACAGGTTTAAAACAACACAAGGATGAGTAAATTATGAAAGAATTTTCATTGAACCTATAAAAATCCATCATTTTTTTAATCCTACTATGGGAGTCAATGGTAACTTTCTGCTGTGGGTTTACCATCATTCCTCAAAATATTTTATTTTGTGTTAATCAGAAAAAAACTAATGCATACAGGTTTAAAACAACACAAGGATGAGTAAATTATGAAATAATTTTCATTTAACCTATAAAATTCCATCATTTTTTTATTCCTACTATGGGAGTCAATGGTCACTATCTGCTGTGGGTTTACCATCATTCCAAAAAATATTTTCTTTTTGTGTTAATCAGAAAAAAACTAATGCATACAGGTTTAAAACAACACAAGGATGAGTAAATTATGAAAGAATTTTCATTGAACCTATAAAATTCCATCATTTTTTTATTCCTACTATGGGAGTCAATGGTCACTATCTGCTGTGGGTTTACCATCATTCCTCAAAATATTTTCTTTTGTGTTAATCAGAAAAAAACTAATGCATACAGGTTTAAAACAACACAAGGATGAGTAAATTATGAAAGAATTTTCATTGAACCTATAAAAATCCATCATTTTTTTAATCCTACTATGGGAGTCAATGGTAACTTTCTGCTGTGGGTTTACCATCATTCCTCAAAATATTTTCTTTTGTGTTAATCAGACAAAAACTAATGCATACAGGTTTAAAACAACACAAGGATGAGTAAATTATGAAAGAATTTTCATTGAACCTATAAAATTCCATCATTTTTTTATTCCTACTATGGGAGTCAATGGTCACTATCTGCTGTGGGTTTACCATCATTCCTCAAAATATTTTCTTTTGTGTTAATCAGAAAAAAACTAATGCATAAATGTTTAAAACAACACGAGGATGAGTAAATTATGAAAGAATTTTCATTGAACCTATAAAAATCCATCATTTTTTTAATCCTACTATGGGAGTCAATGGTCACTATCTGCTGTGGGTTTACCATCATTCCTCAAAATATTTTATTTTGTGTTAATCAGAAAAAACTAATGTATACAGGTTTAAAATAACACAAGGATGAGTAAATTATGAAAGAATTTTCATTGAACCTATAAAATTCCATCATTTTTTTATTCTTACTATGGGAGTCAATGGTCACTGTCTGCTGTGGGTTTACTATCATTCCTCAAAATATTTTCTTTTGTGTTAATCAGAAAAAAACTAATGCATAAATGTTTAAAACAACACGAGGATGAGTAAATTATGAAAGAATTTTCATTGAACCTATAAAATTCCATCATTTTTTTATTCCTACTATGGGAGTCAATGGTCACTATCTGCTGTGGGTTTACCATCATTCCTAAAAATATTTTCTTTTTGTGTTAATCAGAAAAAAACTAATGCATACAGGTTTAAAACAACACAAGGATGAGTAAATTATGAAAGAATTTTCATTGAACCTATAAAATTCCATCATTTTTTTATTCCTACTATGGGAGTCAATGGTCACTATCTGCTGTGGGTTTACCATCATTCCTCAAAATATTTTCTTTTGTGTTAATCAGAAAAAAACCAATGCATACAGGTTTAAAACAACACAAGGATGAGTAAATTATGAAAGAATTTTCATTGAACCTATAAAAATCCATTATTTTTTTAATCCTACTATGGGAGTCAATGGTAACTTTCTGCTGTGGGTTTACCATCATTCCTCAAAATATTTTATTTTGTGTTAATCAGAAAAAAACTAATGCATACAGGTTTAAAACAACACAAGGATGAGTAAATTATGAAATAATTTTCATTTACCTATAAAATTCCATCATTTTTTTATTCCTACTATGGGAGTCAATGGTCACTATCTGCTGTGGGTTTACCATCATTCCAAAAAATATTTTCTTTTTGTGTTAATCAGAAAAAAACTAATGCATACAGGTTTAAAACAACACAAGGATGAGTAAATTATGAAAGAATTTTCATTGAACCTATAAAATTCCATCATTTTTTATTCCTACTATGGGAGTCAATGGTCACTATCTGCTGTGGGTTTACCATCATTCCTCAAAATATTTTCTTTTGTGTTAATCAGAAAAAAACTAACGCATACAGGTTTAAAAAGACACAAGGATGAGTAAATTATGAAAGAATTTTCATTGAACCTATAAAAATCCATCATTTTTTTAATCCTACTATGGGAGTCAATGGTAACTTTCTGCTGTGGGTTTACCATCATTCCTCAAAATATTTTCTTTTGTGTTAATCAGACAAAAACTAATGCATACAGGTTTAAAACAACACAAAGATGAGTAAATTATGAAATAATTTTCATTTAACCTATAAAATTCCATCATTTTTTTATTCCTACTATGGGAGTCAATGGTCCCTATCTGCTGTGGGTTTACCATCATTCCTCAAAATATTTTCTTTTGTGTTAATCAGAAAAAAACTAATGCATACAGGTTTAAAACAACACAAGGATGAGTAAATTTTGAAATAATTTTCATTTAACCTATAAAATTCCATCATTTTTTTATTCCTACTATGGGAGTCAATGGTCACTATCTGCTGTGGGTTTACCATCATTCCTCAAAATATTTTCTTTTGTGTTAATCAGAAAAAAACTAATGCATAAATGTTTAAAACCACACGAGGATGAGTAAATTATGAAAGAATTTTCATTTAACCTATAAAATTCCATCATTTTTTTATTCCTACTATGGGAGTCAATGGTCACTATCTGCTGTGGGTTTACCATCATTCCTCAAAATATTTTCTTTTGTGTTAATCAGAAAAAAACTAATGCATAAATGTTTAAAACAACACGAGGATGAGTAAATTATGAAAGAATTTTCATTGAACCTATAAAAATCCATCATTTTTTTAATCCTACTATGGGAGTCAATGGTAACTTTCTGCTGTGGGTTTACCATCATTCCTCAAAATATTTTCTTTTGTGTTAATCAGACAAAAACTAATGCATACAGGTTTAAAACAACACAAGGATGAGTAAATTATGAAAGAATTTTCATTGAACCTATAAAATTCCATCATTTTTTTATTCCTACTATGGGAGTCAATGGTCACTATCTGCTGTGGGTTTACCATCATTCCTCAAAATATTTTCTTTTGTGTCAATCAGAAAAAAACTAATGCATAAATGTTTAAAACAACACGAGGATGAGTAAATTATGAAAGAATTTTCATTGAACCTATAAAAATCCATCATTTTTTTAATCCTACTATGGGAGTCAATGGTCACTATCTGCTGTGGGTTTACCATCATTCCTCAAAATATTTTATTTTGTGTTAATCAGAAAAAACTAATGTATACAGGTTTAAAATAACACAAGGATGAGTAAATTATGAAAGAATTTTCATTGAACCCATAAAATTCCATCATTTTTTTATTCTTACTATGGGAGTCAATGGTCACTATCTGCTGTGGGTTTACCATCATTCCTCAAAATATTTTTTTTGTGTTAATCAGAAAAAAACTAATGCATAAATGTTTAAAACAACACGAGGATGAGTAAATTATGAAAGAATTTTCATTGAACCTATAAAATTCCATCATTTTTTTATTCCTACTATGGGAGTCAATGGTCACTATCTGCTGTGGGTTTACCATCATTCCTAAAAATATTTTCTTTTTGTGTTAATCAGAAAAAACTAATGTATACAGGTTTAAAATAACACAAGGATTAAATTATGAAAGAATTTTCATTGAACCTATAAAATTCCATCATTTTTTTATTCCTACTATGGGAGTCAATGGTCACTATCTGCTGTGGGTTTACCATCATTCCTCAAAATATTTTCTTTTGTGTTAATCAGAAAAAAACCAATGCATACAGGTTTAAAACAACACAAGGATGAGTAAATTATGAAAGAATTTTCATTGAACCTATAAAAATCCATCATTTTTTTAATCCTACTATGGGAGTCAATGGTAACTTTCTGCTGTGGGTTTACCATCATTCCTCAAAATATTTTATTTTGTGTTAATCAGAAAAAAACTAATGCATACAGGTTTAAAACAACACAAGGATGAGTAAATTATGAAATAATTTTCATTTAACCTATAAAATTCCATCATTTTTTTATTCCTACTATGGGAGTCAATGGTCACTATCTGCTGTGGGTTTACCATCATTCCAAAAAATATTTTCTTTTTGTGTTAATCAGAAAAAAACTAATGCATACAGGTTTAAAACAACACAAGGATGAGTAAATTATGAAAGAATTTTCATTGAACCTATAAAATTCCATCATTTTTTTATTCCTACTATGGGAGTCAATGGTCACTATCTGCTGTGGGTTTACCATCAGTCCTCAAAATATTTTCTTTTGTGTTAATCAGAAAAAAACTAATGCATACAGGTTTAAAACAACACAAGGATGAGTAAATTATGAAAGAATTTTCATTGAACCTATAAAAATCCATCATTTTTTTAATCCTACTATGGGAGTCAATGGTAACTTTCTGCTGTGGGTTTACCATCATTCCTCAAAATATTTTCTTTTGTGTTAATCAGACAAAAACTAATGCATACAGGTTTAAAACAACACAAGGATGAGTAAATTATGAAATAATTTTCATTTAACCTATAAAATTCCATCATTTTTTTATTCCTACTATGGGAGTCAATGGTCCCTATCTGCTGTGGGTTTACCATCATTCCTCAAAATATTTTCTTTTGTGTTAATCAGAAAAAAACTAATGCATACAGGTTTAAAACAACACAAGGATGAGTAAATTTTGAAATAATTTTCATTTAACCTATAAAATTCCATCATTTTTTTATTCCTACTATGGGAGTCAATGGTCACTATCTGCTGTGGGTTTACCATCATTCCTCAAAATATTTTCTTTTGTGTTAATCAGAAAAAAACTAATGCATAAATGTTTAAAACAACACGAGGATGAGTAAATTATGAAAGAATTTTCATTTAACCTATAAAATTCCATTATTTTTTTATTCCTACTATGGGAGTCAATGGTCACTATCTGCTGTGGGTTTACCATCATTCCTCAAAATATTTTCTTTTGTGTTAATCAGAAAAAAACTAATGCATAAATGTTTAAAATAACACGAGGATGAGTAAATTATGAAAGAATTTTCATTGTACCTATAAAATTCCATCATTTTTTTATTCCTACTATGGGAGTCAATGGTCACTATCTGCTGTGGGTTTACCGTCATTCCTCAAAATATTTTTTTTGTGTTAATCAGAAAAAAACTAATGCATACAGGTTTAAAACAACACGAGGATGAGTAAATTATGAAAGAATTTTCATTGAACTTATAAAATTCCATCATTTTTTTATTCCTACTATGGGAGTCAATGGTCACTATCTGCTGTGGGTTTACCATCATTCCTCAAAATATTTTCTTTTGTGTTAATCAGAAAAAACTAATGTATACAGGTTTAAAATAACACAAGGATGAGTAAATTATGAAAGAATTTTCATTGAACCTATAAAATTCCATCATTTTTTTATTCCCACTATGGGAGTCAATGGTCACTATCTGCTGTGGGTTTACCATCATTCCTCAAAATATTTTCTTTTGTGTTAATCAGAAAAAAACCAATGCATACAGGTTTAAAACAACACAAGGATGAGTAAATTATGAAAGAATTTTCATTGAACCTATAAAAATCCATCATTTTTTTAATCCTACTATGGGAGTCAATGGTAACTTTCTGCTGTGGGTTTACCATCATTCCTCAAAATATTTTATTTTGTGTTAATCAGAAAAAAACTAATGCATACAGGTTTAAAACAACACAAGGATGAGTAAATTATTAAATAATTTTCATTTAACCTATAAAATTCCATCATTTTTTTATTCCTACTATGGGAGTCAATGGTCACTATCTGCTGTGGGTTTACCATCATTCCAAAAAATATTTTCTTTTTGTGTTAATCAGAAAAAAACTAATGCATACAGGTTTAAAACAACACAAGGATGAGTAAATTATGAAAGAATTTTCATTGAACCTATAAAATTCCATCATTTTTTTATTCCTACTATGGGAGTCAATGGTCACTATCTGCTGTGGGTTTACCATCATTCCTCAAAATATTTTCTTTTGTGTTAATCAGAAAAAAACTAATGCATACAGGTTTAAAACAACACAAGGATGAGTAAATTATGAAAGAATTTTCCTTGAACCTATAAAAATCCATCATTTTTTTAATCCTACTATGGGAGTCAATGGTAACTTTCTGCTGTGGGTTTACCATCATTCCTCAAAATATTTTCTTTTGTGTTAATCAGACAAAAACTAATGCATACAGGTTTAAAACAACACAAGGATGAGTAAATTATGAAATAATTTTAATTTAACATATAAAATTCCATCATTTTTTTATTCCTACTATGGGAGTCAATGGTCCCTATCTGCTGTGGGTTTACCATCATTCCTCAAAATATTTTCTTTTGTGTTAATCAGAAAAAAACTAATGCATACAGGTTTAAAACAACCCAAGGATGAGTAAATTTTGAAATAATTTTCATTTAACCTATAAAATTCCATCATTTTTTTATTCCTACTATGGGAGTCAATGGTCACTATCTGCTGTGGGTTTACCATCATTCCTCAAAATATTTTCTTTTGTGTTAATCAGAAAAAAACTAATGCATAAATGTTTAAAACTACACGAGGATGAGTAAATTATGAAAGAATTTTCATTTAACCTATAAAATTCCATTATTTTTTTATTCCTACTATGGGAGTCAATGGTCACTATCTGCTGTGGGTTTACCATCATTCCTCAAAATATTTTCTTTTGTGTTAATCAGAAAAAAACTAATGCATAAATGTTTAAAATAACACGAGGATGAGTAAATTATGAAAGAATTTTCATTGTACCTATAAAATTCCATCATTTTTTTATTCCTACTATGGGAGTCAATGGTCACTATCTGCTGTGGATTTACCATCATTCCTCAAAATATTTTATTTTGTGTTAATCAGAAAAAACTAATGTATACAGGTTTAAAATAACACAAGGATGAGTAAATTATGAAAGAATTTTCATTGAACCTATAAAATTCCATCATTTTTTTATTCTTACTATGGGAGTCAATGGTCACTATCTGCTGTGGGTTTACTATCATTCCTCAAAATAATTTCTTTTGTGTTAATCAGAAAAAAACTAATGCATAAATGTTTAAAACAACACGAGGATGAGTAAATTATGAAAGAATTTTCATTGAACCTATAAAATTCCATCATTTTTTTATTCCTACTATGGGAGTCAATGGTCACTATCTGCTGTGGGTTTACCATCATTCCTAAAAATATTTTCTTTTTGTGTTAATCAGAAAAAAACTAATGCATACGGGTTTAAAACAACACAAGGATGAGTAAATTATGAAAGAATTTTCATTGAACCTATAAAATTCCATCACTTTTTTATTCCTACTATGGGAGTCAATGGTCACTATCTGCTGTGGGTTTACCATCATTCCTCAAAATATTTTCTTTTGTGTTAATCAGAAAAAAACTAATGCATACAGGTTTAAAACAACACAAGGATGAGTAAATTATGAAAGAATTTTCATTGAACCTATAAAAATCCATCATTTTTTTAATCCTACTATGGGAGTCAATGGTAACTTTCTGCTGTGGGTTTACCATCATTCCTCAAAATATTTTATTTTGTGTTAATCAGAAAAAAACTAATGCATACAGGTTTAAAACAACACAAGGATGAGTAAATTATGAAATAATTTTCATTTAACCTATAAAATTCCATCATTTTTTTATTCCTACTATGGGAGTCAATGGTCACTATCTGCTGTGGGTTTACCATCATTCCAAAAAATATTTTCTTTTTGTGTTAATCAGAAAAAAAACTAATGCATACAGGTTTAAAACAACACAAGGATGAGTAAATTATGAAAGAATTTTCATTGAACCTATAAAATTCCATCATTTTTTTATTCCTACTATGGGAGTCAATGGTCACTATCTGCTGTGGGTTTACCATCATTCCTCAAAATATTTTCTTTTGTGTTAATCAGAAAAAAACTAATGCATAA
This sequence comes from Paramisgurnus dabryanus, assembly GCF_030506205.2. Lineage (NCBI taxonomy): Eukaryota > Metazoa > Chordata > Actinopteri > Cypriniformes > Cobitidae > Paramisgurnus > Paramisgurnus dabryanus. Next base: position 32,103 of record NW_027394216.1, on the reverse strand, counting down.
ATGTTTAAAACAACACGAGGATGAGTAAATTATGAAAGAATTTTCATTGAACCTATAAAAATCCATCATTTTTTTAATCCTACTATGGGAGTCAATGGTCACTATCTGCTGTGGGTTTACCATCATTCCTCAAAATATTTTATTTTGTGTTAATCAGAAAAAAACTAATGCATACAGGTTTAAAACAACACAAGGATGAGTAAATTATGAAATAATTTTCATTTAACCTATAAAATTCCATCATTTTTTTATTCCTACTATGGGAGTCAATGGTCACTATCTGCTGTGGATTTACCATCATTCCAAAAAATATTTTCTTTTTGTGTTAATCAGAAAAAAACTAATGCATACAGGTTTAAAACAACACAAGGATGAGTAAATTATGAAAGAATTTTCATTGAACCTATAAAATTCCATCATTTTTTTATTCCTACTATGGGAGTCAATGGTCACTATCTGCTGTGGGTTTACCATCATTCCTCAAAATATTTTCTTTTGTGTTAATCAGAAAAAAACTAATGCATACAGGTTTAAAACAACACAAGGATGAGTAAATTATGAAAGAATTTTCATTGAACCTATAAAAATCCATCATTTTTTTAATCCTACTATGGGAGTCAATGGTAACTTTCTGCTGTGGGTTTACCATCATTCCTCAAAATATTTTCTTTTGTGTTAATCAGACAAAAACTAATGCATACAGGTTTAAAACAACACAAGGATGAGTAAATTATGAAAGAATTTTCATTGAACCTATAAAATTCCATCATTTTTTTATTCCTACTATGGGAGTCAATGGTCACTATCTGCTGTGGGTTTACCATCATTCCTCAAAATATTTTCTTTTGTGTTAATCAGAAAAAAACTAATGCATAAATGTTTAAAACAACACGAGGATGAGTAAATTATGAAAGAATTTTCATTGAACCTATAAAAATCCATCATTTTTTTAATCCTACTATGGGAGTCAATGGTCACTATCTGCTGTGGGTTTACCATCATTCCTCAAAATATTTTATTTTGTGTTAATCAGAAAAAACTAATGTATACAGGTTTAAAATAACACAAGGATGAGTAAATTATGAAAGAATTTTCATTGAACCTATAAAATTCCATCATTTTTTTATTCTTACTATGGGAGTCAATGGTCACTGTCTGCTGTGGGTTTACTATCATTCCTCAAAATATTTTCTTTTGTGTTAATCAGAAAAAAACTAATGCATAAATGTTTAAAACAACACGAGGATGAGTAAATTATGAAAGAATTTTCATTGAACCTATAAAATTCCATCATTTTTTTATTCCTACTATGGGAGTCAATGGTCACTATCTGCTGTGGGTTTACCATCATTCCTAAAAATATTTTCTTTTTGTGTTAATCAGAAAAAAACTAATGCATACAGGTTTAAAACAACACAAGGATGAGTAAATTATGAAAGAATTTTCATTGAACCTATAAAATTCCATCATTTTTTTATTCCTACTATGGGAGTCAATGGTCACTATCTGCTGTGGGTTTACCATCATTCCTCAAAATATTTTCTTTTGTGTTAATCAGAAAAAAACCAATGCATACAGGTTTAAAACAACACAAGGATGAGTAAATTATGAAAGAATTTTCATTGAACCTATAAAAATCCATTATTTTTTTAATCCTACTATGGGAGTCAATGGTAACTTTCTGCTGTGGGTTTACCATCATTCCTCAAAATATTTTATTTTGTGTTAATCAGAAAAAAACTAATGCATACAGGTTTAAAACAACACAAGGATGAGTAAATTATGAAATAATTTTCATTTACCTATAAAATTCCATCATTTTTTTATTCCTACTATGGGAGTCAATGGTCACTATCTGCTGTGGGTTTACCATCATTCCAAAAAATATTTTCTTTTTGTGTTAATCAGAAAAAAACTAATGCATACAGGTTTAAAACAACACAAGGATGAGTAAATTATGAAAGAATTTTCATTGAACCTATAAAATTCCATCATTTTTTATTCCTACTATGGGAGTCAATGGTCACTATCTGCTGTGGGTTTACCATCATTCCTCAAAATATTTTCTTTTGTGTTAATCAGAAAAAAACTAACGCATACAGGTTTAAAAAGACACAAGGATGAGTAAATTATGAAAGAATTTTCATTGAACCTATAAAAATCCATCATTTTTTTAATCCTACTATGGGAGTCAATGGTAACTTTCTGCTGTGGGTTTACCATCATTCCTCAAAATATTTTCTTTTGTGTTAATCAGACAAAAACTAATGCATACAGGTTTAAAACAACACAAAGATGAGTAAATTATGAAATAATTTTCATTTAACCTATAAAATTCCATCATTTTTTTATTCCTACTATGGGAGTCAATGGTCCCTATCTGCTGTGGGTTTACCATCATTCCTCAAAATATTTTCTTTTGTGTTAATCAGAAAAAAACTAATGCATACAGGTTTAAAACAACACAAGGATGAGTAAATTTTGAAATAATTTTCATTTAACCTATAAAATTCCATCATTTTTTTATTCCTACTATGGGAGTCAATGGTCACTATCTGCTGTGGGTTTACCATCATTCCTCAAAATATTTTCTTTTGTGTTAATCAGAAAAAAACTAATGCATAAATGTTTAAAACCACACGAGGATGAGTAAATTATGAAAGAATTTTCATTTAACCTATAAAATTCCATCATTTTTTTATTCCTACTATGGGAGTCAATGGTCACTATCTGCTGTGGGTTTACCATCATTCCTCAAAATATTTTCTTTTGTGTTAATCAGAAAAAAACTAATGCATAAATGTTTAAAACAACACGAGGATGAGTAAATTATGAAAGAATTTTCATTGAACCTATAAAAATCCATCATTTTTTTAATCCTACTATGGGAGTCAATGGTAACTTTCTGCTGTGGGTTTACCATCATTCCTCAAAATATTTTCTTTTGTGTTAATCAGACAAAAACTAATGCATACAGGTTTAAAACAACACAAGGATGAGTAAATTATGAAAGAATTTTCATTGAACCTATAAAATTCCATCATTTTTTTATTCCTACTATGGGAGTCAATGGTCACTATCTGCTGTGGGTTTACCATCATTCCTCAAAATATTTTCTTTTGTGTCAATCAGAAAAAAACTAATGCATAAATGTTTAAAACAACACGAGGATGAGTAAATTATGAAAGAATTTTCATTGAACCTATAAAAATCCATCATTTTTTTAATCCTACTATGGGAGTCAATGGTCACTATCTGCTGTGGGTTTACCATCATTCCTCAAAATATTTTATTTTGTGTTAATCAGAAAAAACTAATGTATACAGGTTTAAAATAACACAAGGATGAGTAAATTATGAAAGAATTTTCATTGAACCCATAAAATTCCATCATTTTTTTATTCTTACTATGGGAGTCAATGGTCACTATCTGCTGTGGGTTTACCATCATTCCTCAAAATATTTTTTTTGTGTTAATCAGAAAAAAACTAATGCATAAATGTTTAAAACAACACGAGGATGAGTAAATTATGAAAGAATTTTCATTGAACCTATAAAATTCCATCATTTTTTTATTCCTACTATGGGAGTCAATGGTCACTATCTGCTGTGGGTTTACCATCATTCCTAAAAATATTTTCTTTTTGTGTTAATCAGAAAAAACTAATGTATACAGGTTTAAAATAACACAAGGATTAAATTATGAAAGAATTTTCATTGAACCTATAAAATTCCATCATTTTTTTATTCCTACTATGGGAGTCAATGGTCACTATCTGCTGTGGGTTTACCATCATTCCTCAAAATATTTTCTTTTGTGTTAATCAGAAAAAAACCAATGCATACAGGTTTAAAACAACACAAGGATGAGTAAATTATGAAAGAATTTTCATTGAACCTATAAAAATCCATCATTTTTTTAATCCTACTATGGGAGTCAATGGTAACTTTCTGCTGTGGGTTTACCATCATTCCTCAAAATATTTTATTTTGTGTTAATCAGAAAAAAACTAATGCATACAGGTTTAAAACAACACAAGGATGAGTAAATTATGAAATAATTTTCATTTAACCTATAAAATTCCATCATTTTTTTATTCCTACTATGGGAGTCAATGGTCACTATCTGCTGTGGGTTTACCATCATTCCAAAAAATATTTTCTTTTTGTGTTAATCAGAAAAAAACTAATGCATACAGGTTTAAAACAACACAAGGATGAGTAAATTATGAAAGAATTTTCATTGAACCTATAAAATTCCATCATTTTTTTATTCCTACTATGGGAGTCAATGGTCACTATCTGCTGTGGGTTTACCATCAGTCCTCAAAATATTTTCTTTTGTGTTAATCAGAAAAAAACTAATGCATACAGGTTTAAAACAACACAAGGATGAGTAAATTATGAAAGAATTTTCATTGAACCTATAAAAATCCATCATTTTTTTAATCCTACTATGGGAGTCAATGGTAACTTTCTGCTGTGGGTTTACCATCATTCCTCAAAATATTTTCTTTTGTGTTAATCAGACAAAAACTAATGCATACAGGTTTAAAACAACACAAGGATGAGTAAATTATGAAATAATTTTCATTTAACCTATAAAATTCCATCATTTTTTTATTCCTACTATGGGAGTCAATGGTCCCTATCTGCTGTGGGTTTACCATCATTCCTCAAAATATTTTCTTTTGTGTTAATCAGAAAAAAACTAATGCATACAGGTTTAAAACAACACAAGGATGAGTAAATTTTGAAATAATTTTCATTTAACCTATAAAATTCCATCATTTTTTTATTCCTACTATGGGAGTCAATGGTCACTATCTGCTGTGGGTTTACCATCATTCCTCAAAATATTTTCTTTTGTGTTAATCAGAAAAAAACTAATGCATAAATGTTTAAAACAACACGAGGATGAGTAAATTATGAAAGAATTTTCATTTAACCTATAAAATTCCATTATTTTTTTATTCCTACTATGGGAGTCAATGGTCACTATCTGCTGTGGGTTTACCATCATTCCTCAAAATATTTTCTTTTGTGTTAATCAGAAAAAAACTAATGCATAAATGTTTAAAATAACACGAGGATGAGTAAATTATGAAAGAATTTTCATTGTACCTATAAAATTCCATCATTTTTTTATTCCTACTATGGGAGTCAATGGTCACTATCTGCTGTGGGTTTACCGTCATTCCTCAAAATATTTTTTTTGTGTTAATCAGAAAAAAACTAATGCATACAGGTTTAAAACAACACGAGGATGAGTAAATTATGAAAGAATTTTCATTGAACTTATAAAATTCCATCATTTTTTTATTCCTACTATGGGAGTCAATGGTCACTATCTGCTGTGGGTTTACCATCATTCCTCAAAATATTTTCTTTTGTGTTAATCAGAAAAAACTAATGTATACAGGTTTAAAATAACACAAGGATGAGTAAATTATGAAAGAATTTTCATTGAACCTATAAAATTCCATCATTTTTTTATTCCCACTATGGGAGTCAATGGTCACTATCTGCTGTGGGTTTACCATCATTCCTCAAAATATTTTCTTTTGTGTTAATCAGAAAAAAACCAATGCATACAGGTTTAAAACAACACAAGGATGAGTAAATTATGAAAGAATTTTCATTGAACCTATAAAAATCCATCATTTTTTTAATCCTACTATGGGAGTCAATGGTAACTTTCTGCTGTGGGTTTACCATCATTCCTCAAAATATTTTATTTTGTGTTAATCAGAAAAAAACTAATGCATACAGGTTTAAAACAACACAAGGATGAGTAAATTATTAAATAATTTTCATTTAACCTATAAAATTCCATCATTTTTTTATTCCTACTATGGGAGTCAATGGTCACTATCTGCTGTGGGTTTACCATCATTCCAAAAAATATTTTCTTTTTGTGTTAATCAGAAAAAAACTAATGCATACAGGTTTAAAACAACACAAGGATGAGTAAATTATGAAAGAATTTTCATTGAACCTATAAAATTCCATCATTTTTTTATTCCTACTATGGGAGTCAATGGTCACTATCTGCTGTGGGTTTACCATCATTCCTCAAAATATTTTCTTTTGTGTTAATCAGAAAAAAACTAATGCATACAGGTTTAAAACAACACAAGGATGAGTAAATTATGAAAGAATTTTCCTTGAACCTATAAAAATCCATCATTTTTTTAATCCTACTATGGGAGTCAATGGTAACTTTCTGCTGTGGGTTTACCATCATTCCTCAAAATATTTTCTTTTGTGTTAATCAGACAAAAACTAATGCATACAGGTTTAAAACAACACAAGGATGAGTAAATTATGAAATAATTTTAATTTAACATATAAAATTCCATCATTTTTTTATTCCTACTATGGGAGTCAATGGTCCCTATCTGCTGTGGGTTTACCATCATTCCTCAAAATATTTTCTTTTGTGTTAATCAGAAAAAAACTAATGCATACAGGTTTAAAACAACCCAAGGATGAGTAAATTTTGAAATAATTTTCATTTAACCTATAAAATTCCATCATTTTTTTATTCCTACTATGGGAGTCAATGGTCACTATCTGCTGTGGGTTTACCATCATTCCTCAAAATATTTTCTTTTGTGTTAATCAGAAAAAAACTAATGCATAAATGTTTAAAACTACACGAGGATGAGTAAATTATGAAAGAATTTTCATTTAACCTATAAAATTCCATTATTTTTTTATTCCTACTATGGGAGTCAATGGTCACTATCTGCTGTGGGTTTACCATCATTCCTCAAAATATTTTCTTTTGTGTTAATCAGAAAAAAACTAATGCATAAATGTTTAAAATAACACGAGGATGAGTAAATTATGAAAGAATTTTCATTGTACCTATAAAATTCCATCATTTTTTTATTCCTACTATGGGAGTCAATGGTCACTATCTGCTGTGGATTTACCATCATTCCTCAAAATATTTTATTTTGTGTTAATCAGAAAAAACTAATGTATACAGGTTTAAAATAACACAAGGATGAGTAAATTATGAAAGAATTTTCATTGAACCTATAAAATTCCATCATTTTTTTATTCTTACTATGGGAGTCAATGGTCACTATCTGCTGTGGGTTTACTATCATTCCTCAAAATAATTTCTTTTGTGTTAATCAGAAAAAAACTAATGCATAAATGTTTAAAACAACACGAGGATGAGTAAATTATGAAAGAATTTTCATTGAACCTATAAAATTCCATCATTTTTTTATTCCTACTATGGGAGTCAATGGTCACTATCTGCTGTGGGTTTACCATCATTCCTAAAAATATTTTCTTTTTGTGTTAATCAGAAAAAAACTAATGCATACGGGTTTAAAACAACACAAGGATGAGTAAATTATGAAAGAATTTTCATTGAACCTATAAAATTCCATCACTTTTTTATTCCTACTATGGGAGTCAATGGTCACTATCTGCTGTGGGTTTACCATCATTCCTCAAAATATTTTCTTTTGTGTTAATCAGAAAAAAACTAATGCATACAGGTTTAAAACAACACAAGGATGAGTAAATTATGAAAGAATTTTCATTGAACCTATAAAAATCCATCATTTTTTTAATCCTACTATGGGAGTCAATGGTAACTTTCTGCTGTGGGTTTACCATCATTCCTCAAAATATTTTATTTTGTGTTAATCAGAAAAAAACTAATGCATACAGGTTTAAAACAACACAAGGATGAGTAAATTATGAAATAATTTTCATTTAACCTATAAAATTCCATCATTTTTTTATTCCTACTATGGGAGTCAATGGTCACTATCTGCTGTGGGTTTACCATCATTCCAAAAAATATTTTCTTTTTGTGTTAATCAGAAAAAAAACTAATGCATACAGGTTTAAAACAACACAAGGATGAGTAAATTATGAAAGAATTTTCATTGAACCTATAAAATTCCATCATTTTTTTATTCCTACTATGGGAGTCAATGGTCACTATCTGCTGTGGGTTTACCATCATTCCTCAAAATATTTTCTTTTGTGTTAATCAGAAAAAAACTAATGCATAAATGTTTAAAACAACACGAGGATGAGTAAATTATGAAAGAATTTTCATTGAACCTATAAAAATCCATCATTTTTTTAATCCTACTATGGGAGTCAATGGTCACTATCTGCTGTGGGTTTACCATCATTCCTCAAAATATTTTATTTTGTGTTAATCAGAAAAAACTAATGTATACAGGTTTAAAATAACACAAGGATGAGTAAATTATGAAAGAATTTTCATTGAACCTATAAAATTCCATCATTTTTTTATTCTTACTATGGGAGTCAATGGTCACTATCTGCTGTGGGTTTACTATCATTCCTCAAAATATTTTCTTTTGTGTTAATCAGAAAAAAACTAATGCATAAATGTTTAAAACAACACGAGGATGAGTAAATTATGAAAGAATTTTCATTGAACCTATAAAATTCCATCATTTTTTTATTCCTACTATGGGAGTCAATGGTCACTATCTGCTGTGGGTTTACCATCATTCCTAAAAATATTTTCTTTTTGTGTTAATCAGAAAAAAACTAATGCATACAGGTTTAAAACAACACAAGGATGAGTAAATTATGAAAGAATTTTCATTGAACCTATAAAATTCCATCATTTTTTTATTCCTACTATGGGAGTCAATGGTCACTATCTGCTGTGGGTTTACCATCATTCCTCAAAATATTTTCTTTTGTGTTAATCAGAAAAAAACTAATGCATACAGGTTTAAAACAACACAAGGATGAGTAAATTATGAAATAATTTTCATTTAACCTATAAAATTCCATCATTTTTTTATTCCTACTATGGGAGTCAAAGGTCACTATCTGCTGTGGGTTTACCATCATTCCAAAAAATATTTTCTTTTTGTGTTAATCAGAAAAAAACTAATGCATACAGGTTTAAAACAACACAAGGATGAGTAAATTATGAAAGAATTTTCATTGAACCTATAAAATTCCATCATTTTTTTATTCCTACTATGGGAGTCAATGGTCACTATCTGCTGTGGGTTTACCATCATTCCTCAAAATATTTTCTTTTGTGTTAATCAGAAAAAAACTAATGCATACAGGTTTAAAACAACACAAGGATGAGTAAATTATGAAAGAATTTTCATTGAACCTATAAAAATCCATCATTTTTTTAATCCTACTATGGGAGTCAATGGTAACTTTCTGCTGTGGGTTTACCATCATTCCTCAAAATATTTTCTTTTGTGTTAATCAGACAAAAACTAATGCATACAGGTTTAAAACAACACAAGGATGAGTAAATTATGAAATAATTTTCATTTAACCTATAAAATTCCATCATTTTTTTATTCCTACTATGGGAGTCAATGGTCCCTATCTGCTGTGGGTTTACCATCATTCCTCAAAATATTTTCTTTTGTGTTAATCAGAAAAAAACTAATGCATACAGGGTTAAAACAACACAAGGATGAGTAAATTTTGAAATAATTTTCATTTAACCTATAAAATTCCATCATTTTTTTATTCCTACTATGGGAGTCAATGGTCACTATCTGCTGTGGGTTTACCATCATTCCTCAAAATATTTTCTTTTGTGTTAATCAGAAAAAAACTAATGCATAAATGTTTAAAACAACACGAGGATGAGTAAATTATGAAAGAATTTTCATTTAACCTATAAAATTCCATTATTTTTTATTCCTACTATGGGAGTCAATGGTCACTATCTGCTGTGGGTTTACCATCATTCCCCAAAATATTTTCTTTTGTGTTAATCAGAAAAAAACTAATGCATAAATGTTTAAAATAACACGAGGATGAGTAAATTATGAAAGAATTTTCATTGTACCTATAAAATTCCATCATTTTTTTATTCCTACTATGGGAGTCAATGGTCACTATCTGCTGTGGGTTTACCATCATTCCTCAAAATATTTTCTTTTGTGTTAATCAGAAAAAAACTAATGCATAAATGTTTAAAACAACACGAGGATGAGTAAATTATGAAAGAACTTTCATTGAACCTATAAAAATCCATCATTTTTTTAATCCTACTATGGGAGTCAATGGTAACTTTCTGCTGTGGGTTTACCATCATTCCTCAAAATATTTTCTTTTGTGTTAATCAGACAAAAACTAATGCATACAGGTTTAAAACAACACAAGGATGAGTAAATTATGAAAGAATTTTCATTGAACCTATAAAAATCCATCATTTTTTTAATCCTACTATGGGAGTCAATGGTAACTTTCTGCTGTGGGTTTACCATCATTCCTCAAAATATTTTATTTTGTGTTAATCAGAAAAAAACTAATGCATACAGGTTTAAAACAACACAAGGATGAGTAAATTATGAAATAATTTTCATTTAACCTATAAAATTCCATCATTTTTTTATTCCTACTATGGGAGTCAATGGTCACTATCTGCTGTGGGTTTACCATCATTCCAAAAAATATTTTCTTTTTGTGTTAATCAGAAAAAAACTAATGCATACAGGTTTAAAACAACACAAGGATGAGTAAATTATGAAAGAATTTTCATTGAACCTATAAAATTCCATCATTTTTTTATTCCTACTATGGGAGTCAATGGTCACTATCTGCTGTGGGTTTACCATCATTCCTCAAAATATTTTCTTTTGTGTTAATCAGAAAAAAACTAATGCATACAGGTTTAAAACAACACAAGGATGAGTAAATTATGAAAGAATTTTCATTGAACCTATAAAAATCCATCATTTTTTTAATCCTACTATGGGAGTCAATGGTAACTTTCTGCTGTGGGTTTACCATCATTCCTCAAAATATTTTCTTTTGTGTTAATCAGACAAAAACTAATGCATACAGGTTTAAAACAACACAAGGATGAGTAAATTATGAAATAATTTTCATTTAACCTATAAAATTCCATCATTTTTTTATTCCTACTATGGGAGTCAATGGTCCCTATCTGCTGTGGGTTTACCATCATTCCTCAAAATATTTTCTTTTGTGTTAATCAGAAAAAAACTAATGCATACAGGGTTAAAACAACACAAGGATGAGTAAATTTTGAAATAATTTTCATTTAACCTATAAAATTCCATCATTTTTTTATTCCTACTATGGGAGTCAATGGTCACTATCTGCTGTGGGTTTACCATCATTCCTCAAAATATTTTCTTTTGTGTTAATCAGAAAAAAACTAATGCATAAATGTTTAAAACAACACGAGGATGAGTAAATTATGAAAGAATTTTCATTTAACCTATAAAATTCCATTATTTTTTTATTCCTACTATGGGAGTCAATGGTCACTATCTGCTGTGGGTTTACCATCATTCCTCAAAATATTTTCTTTTGTGTTAATCAGAAAAAAACTAATGCATAAATGTTTAAAATAACACGAGGATGAGTAAATTATGAAAGAATTTTCATTGTACCTATAAAATTCCATCATTTTTTTATTCCTACTATGGGAGTCAATGGTCACTATCTGCTGTGGGTTTACCATCATTCCTCAAAATATTTTTTTTGTGTTAATCAGAAAAAAACTAATGCATACAGGTTTAAAACAACACGAGGATGAGTAAATTATGAAAGAATTTTCATTGAACTTATAAAATTCCATCATTTTTTTATTCCTACTATGGGAGTCAATGGTCACTATCTGCTGTGGGTTTACCATCATTCCTCAAAATATTTTCTTTTGTGTTAATCAGAAAAAACGAATGTATACAGGTTTAAAATAACACAAGGATGAGTAAATTATGAAAGAATTTTCATTGAACCTATAAAATTCCATCATTATTTTATTCCCACTATGGGAGTCAATGGTCACTATCTGCTGTGGGTTTACCATCATTCCTAAAAATATTTTCTTTTTGTGTTAATCAGAAAAAAACTAATGCATACAGGTTTAAAACAACACAAGGATGAGTAAATTATGAAAGAATTTTCATTGAACCTATAAAATTCCATCATTTTTTTATTCCTACTATGGGAGTCAATGGTCACTATCTGCTGTGGGTTTACCATCATTCCTCAAAATATTTTCTTTTTTGTTAATCAGAAAAAAACTAATGCATAAATGTTTAAAACAACACGAGGATGAGTAAATTATGAAAGAATTTTCATTGAACCTATAAAAATCCATCATTTTTTTAATCCTACTATGGGAGTCAATGGTCACTATCTGCTGTGGATTTACCATCATTCCTCAAAATATTTTATTTTGTGTTAATCAGAAAAAACTAATGTATACAGGTTTAAAATAACACAAGGATGAGTAAATTATGAAAGAATTTTCCTTGAACCTATAAAATTCCATCATTTTTTTATTCTTACTATGGGAGTCAATGGTCACTATCTGCTGTGGGTTTACTATCATTCCTCAAAATAATTTCTTTTGTGTTAATCAGAAAAAAACTAATGCATAAATGTTTAAAACAACACGAGGATGAGTAAATTATGAAAGAATTTTCATTGAACCTATAAAATTCCATCATTTTTTTATTCCTACTATGGGAGTCAATGGTCACTATCTGCTGTGGGTTTACCATCATTCCTAAAAATATTTTCTTTTTGTGTTAATCAGAAAAAAACTAATGCATACGGGTTTAAAACAACACAAGGATGAGTAAATTATGAAAGAATTTTCATTGAACCTATAAAATTCCATCATTTTTTTATTCCTACTATGGGAGTCAATGGTCACTATCTGCTGTGGGTTTACCATCATTCCTCAAAATATTTTCTTTTGTGTTAATCAGAAAAAAACTAATGCATACAGGTTTAAAACAACACAAGGATGAGTAAATTATGAAAGAATTTTCATTGAACCTATAAAAATCCATCATTTTTTTAATCCTACTATGGGAGTCAATGGTAACTTTCTGCTGTGGGTTTACCATCATTCCTCAAAATATTTTATTTTGTGTTAATCAGAAAAAAACTAATGCATACAGGTTTAAAACAACACAAGGATGAGTAAATTATGAAATAATTTTCATTTAACCTATAAAATTCCATCATTTTTTTATTCCTACTATGGGAGTCAATGGTCACTATCTGCTGTGGGTTTACCATCATTCCAAAAAATATTTTCTTTTTGTGTTAATCAGAAAAAAACTAATGCATACAGGTTTAAAACAACACAAGGATGAGTAAATTATGAAAGAATTTTCATTGAACCTATAAAATTCCATCATTTTTTTATTCCTACTATGGGAGTCAATGGTCACTATCTGCTGTGGGTTTACCATCATTCCTCAAAATATTTTCTTTTGTGTTAATCAGAAAAAAACTAATGCATACAGGTTTAAAACAACACAAGGATGAGTAAATTATGAAATAATTTTCATTGAACCTATAAATATCCATCATTTTTTTAATCCTACTATGGGAGTCAATGGTAACTTTCTGCTGTGGGTTTACCATCATTTCTCAAAATATTTTCTTTTGTGTTAATCAGAAAAAAACTAATGCATACAGGTTTAAAACAACACAAGGATGAGTAAATTATGAAAGAATTTTCATTGAACCTATAAAATTCCATCATTTTTTTATTCCTACTATGGGAGTCAATGGTCACTATCTGCTGTGGGTTTACTATCATTCCTCAAAATATTTTCTTTTGTGTTAATCAGAAAAAAACTAATGCATAAATGTTTAAAACAACACGAGGATGAGTAAATTATGAAAGAATTTTCATTGAACCTATAAAATTCCATCATTTTTTTATTCCTACTATGGGAGTCAATGGTCACTATCTGCTGTGGGTTTACCATCATTCCTAAAAATATTTTCTTTTTGTGTTAATCAGAAAAAAACTAATGCATACAGGTTTAAAACAACACAAGGATGAGTAAATTATGAAAGAATTTTCATTGAACCTATAAAATTCCATCATTTTTTTATTCCTACTATGGGAGTCAATGGTCACTATCTGCTGTGGGTTTACCATCATTCCTCAAAATATTTTCTTTTGTGTTAATCAGAAAAAAACTAATGCATACAGGTTTAAAACAACACAAGGATGAGTAAATTATGAAAGAATTTTCATTGAACCTATAAAAATCCATCATTTTTTTAATCCTACTATGGGAGTCAATGGTAACTTTCTGCTGTGGGTTTACCATCATTCCTCAAAATATTTTCTTTTGTGTTAATCAGACAAAAACTAATGCATACAGGTTTAAAACAACACAAGGATGAGTAAATTATGAAAGAATTTTCATTGAACCTATAAAATTCCATCATTTTTTTATTCCTACTATGGGAGTCAATGGTCACTATCTGCTGTGGATTTACCATCATTCCTCAAAATATTTTATTTTGTGTTAATCAGAAAAAACTAATGTATACAGGTTTAAAATAACACAAGGATGAGTAAATTATGAAAGAATTTTCATTGAACCTATAAAATTCCATCATTTTTTTATTCTTACTATGGGAGTCAATGGTCACTATCTGCTGTGGGTTTACTATCATTCCTCAAAATAATTTCTTTTGTGTTAATCAGAAAAAAACTAATGCATAAATGTTTAAAACAACACGAGGATGAGTAAATTATGAAAGAATTTTCATTGAACCTATAAAATTCCATCATTTTTTTATTCCTACTATGGGAGTCAATGGTCACTATCTGCTGTGGGTTTACCATCATTCCTAAAAATATTTTCTTTTTGTGTTAATCAGAAAAAAACTAATGCATACGGGTTTAAAACAACACAAGGATGAGTAAATTATGAAAGAATTTTCATTGAACCTATAAAATTCCATCATTTTTTTATTCCTACTATGGGAGTCAATGGTCACTATCTGCTGTGGGTTTACCATCATTCCTCAAAATATTTTCTTTTGTGTTAATCAGAAAAAAACTAATGCATCCAGGTTTAAAACAACACAAGGATGAGTAAATTATGAAAGAATTTTCATTGAACCTATAAAAATCCATCATTTTTTTAATCCTACTATGGGAGTCAATGGTAACTTTCTGCTGTGGGTTTACCATCATTCCTCAAAATATTTTATTTTGTGTTAATCAGAAAAAAACTAATGCATACAGGTTTAAAACAACACAAGGATGAGTAAATTATGAAATAATTTTCATTTAACCTATAAAATTCCATCATTTTTTTATTCCTACTATGGGAGTCAATGGTCACTATCTGCTGTGGGTTTACCATCATTCCAAAAAATATTTTCTTTTTGTGTTAATCAGAAAAAAACTAATGCATACAGGTTTAAAACAACACAAGGATGAGTAAATTATGAAAGAATTTTCATTGAACCTATAAAATTCCATCATTTTTTTATTCCTACTATGGGAGTCAATGGTCACTATCTGCTGTGGGTTTACCATCATTCCTCAAAATATTTTCTTTTGTGTTAATCAGAAAAAAACTAATGCATACAGGTTTAAAACAACACAAGGATGAGTAAATTATGAAATAATTTTCATTGAACCTATAAATATCCATCATTTTTTTAATCCTACTATGGGAGTCAATGGTAACTTTCTGCTGTGGGTTTACCATCATTTCTCAAAATATTTTCTTTTGTGTTAATCAGAAAAAAACTAATGCATACAGGTTTAAAACAACACAAGGATGAGTAAATTATGAAAGAATTTTCATTAAACCTATAAAATTCCATCATTTTTTTATTCCTACTATGGGAGTCAATGGTCACTATCTGCTGTGGGTTTACTATCATTCCTCAAAATATTTTCTTTTGTGTTAATCAGAAAAAAACTAATGCATAAATGTTTAAAACAACACGAGGATGAGTAAATTATGAAAGAATTTTCATTGAACCTATAAAATTCCATCATTTTTTTATTCCTACTATGGGAGTCAAAGGTCACTATCTGCTGTGGGTTTACCATCATTCCTAAAAATATTTTCTTTTTGTGTTAATCAGAAAAAAACTAATGCATACAGGTTTAAAACAACACAAGGATGAGTAAATTATGAAAGAATTTTCATTGAACCTATAAAATTCCATCATTTTTTTATTCCTACTATGGGAGTCAATGGTCACTATCTGCTGTGGGTTTACCATCATTCCTCAAAATATTTTCTTTTGTGTTAATCAGAAAAAAACTAATGCATACAGGTTTAAAACAACACAAGGATGAGTAAATTATGAAATAATTTTCATTGAACCTATAAAAATCCATCATTTTTTTAATCCTACTATGGGAGTCAATGGTAACTTTCTGCTGTGGGTTTACCATCATTCCTCAAAATATTTTCTTTTGTGTTAATCAGACAAAAACTAATGCATACAGGTTTAAAACAACACAAGGATGAGTAAATTATGAAAGAATTTTCATTGAACCTATAAAATTCCATCATTTTTTTATTCCTACTATGGGAGTCAATGGTCACTATCTGCTGTGGGTTTACCATCATTCCTCAAAATATTTTCTTTTGTGTTAATCAGAAAAAAACTAATGCATAAATGTTTAAAACAACACGAGGATGAGTAAATTATGAAAGAATTTTCATTGAACCTATAAAAATCCATCATTTTTTTAATCCTACTATGGGAGTCAATGGTCACTATCTGCTGTGGGTTTACCATCATTCCTCAAAATATTTTATTTTGTGTTAATCAGAAAAAACTAATGTATACAGGTTTAAAATAACACAAGGATGAGTAAATTATGAAAGAATTTTCATTGAACCTATAAAATTCCATCATTTTTTTATTCTTACTATGGGAGTCAATGGTCACTATCTGCTGTGGGTTTACTATCATTCCTCAAAATATTTTCTTTTGTGTTAATCAGAAAAAAACTAATGCATAAATGTTTAAAACAACACGAGGATGAGTAAATTATGAAAGAATTTTCATTGAACCTATAAAATTCCATCATTTTTTTATTCCTACTATGGGAGTCAATGGTCACTATCTGCTGTGGGTTTACCATCATTCCTAAAAATATTTTCTTTTTGTGTTAATCAGAAAAAAACTAATGCATACAGGTTTAAAACAACACAAGGATGAGTAAATTATGAAAGAATTTTCATTGAACCTATAAAATTCCATCATTTTTTTATTCCTACTATGGGAGTCAATGGTCACTATCTGCTGTGGGTTTACCATCATTCCTCAAAATATTTTCTTTTGTGTTAATCAGAAAAAAACCAATGCATACAGGTTTAAAACAACACAAGGATGAGTAAATTATGAAAGAATTTTCATTGAACCTATAAAAATCCATCATTTTTTTAATCCTACTATGGGAGTCAATGGTAACTTTCTGCTGTGGGTTTACCATCATTCCTCAAAATATTTTATTTTGTGTTAATCAGAAAAAAACTAATGCATACAGGTTTAAAACAACACAAGGATGAGTAAATTATGAAATAATTTTCATTTAACCAATAAAATTCCATCATTTTTTTATTCCTACTATGGGAGTCAATGGTCACTATCTGCTGTGGGTTTACCATCATTCGAAAAAATATTTTCTTTTTGTGTTAATCAGAAAAAAACTAATGCATACAGGTTTAAAACAACACAAGGATGAGTAAATTATGAAAGAATTTTCATTGAACCTATAAAATTCCATCATTTTTTTATTCCTACTATGGGAGTCATGGGCCACTATCTGCTGTGGGTTTACCATCATTCCTCAAAATATTTTCTTTTGTGTTAATCAGAAAAAAACTAATGCATACAGGTTTAAAACAACACAAGGATGAGTAAATTATGAAAGAATTTTCATTGAACCTATAAAAATCCATCATTTTTTTAATCCTACTATGGGAGTCAATGGTAACTTTCTGCTGTGGGTTTACCATCATTCCTCAAAATATTTTCTTTTGTGTTAATCAGACAAAAACTAATGCATACAGGTTTAAAACAACACAAGGATGAGTAAATTATGAAATAATTTTCATTTAACCTATAAAATTCCATCATTTTTTTATTCCTACTATGGGAGTCAATGGTCACTATCTGCTGTGGGTTTACCATCATTCCTCAAAATATTTTCTTTTGTGTTAATCAGAAAAAAACTAATGCATACAGGTTTAAAACAACACAAGGATGAGTAAATTATGAAAGAATTTTCATTGAACCTATAAAATTCCATCATTTTTTTATTCCTACTATGGGAGTCAATGGTCACTATCTGCTGTGGGTTTACCATCATTCCTTAAAATATTTTCTTTTGTGTTAATCAGAAAAAAACTAATGCATACAGGTTTAAAACAACACAAGGATGAGTAAATTATGAAAGAATTTTCATTGAACCTATAAAAATCCATCATTTTTTTAATCCTACTATGGGAGTCAATGGTAACTTTCTGCTGTGGGTTTACCATCATTCCTCAAAATATTTTATTTTGTGTTAATCAGAAAAAAACTAATGCATACAGGTTTAAAACAACACAAGGATGAGTAAATTATGAAAGAATTTTCATTGAACCTATAAAAATCCATCATTTTTTAATCCTACTATGGGAGTCAATGGTAACTTTCTGCTGTGGGTTTACCATCATTCCTCAAAATATTTTCTTTTGTGTTAATCAGACAAAAACTAATGCATACAGGTTTAAAACAACACAAGGATGAGTAAATTATGAAAGAATTTTCATTGAACCTATAAAATTCCATCATTTTTTTATTCTTACTATGGGAGTCAATGGTCACTATCTGCTGTGGGTTTACTATCATTCCTCAAAATATTTTCTTTTGTGTTAATCAGAAAAAAACTAATGCATAAATGTTTAAAACAACACGAGGATGAGTAAATTATGAAAGAATTTTCATTGAACCTATAAAATTCCATCATTTTTTTATTCCTACTATGGGAGTCAATGGTCACTATCTGCTGTGGGTTTACCATCATTCCTAAAAATATTTTCTTTTTGTGTTAATCAGAAAAAAACTAATGCATACAGGTTTAAAACAACACAAGGATGAGTAAATTATGAAAGAATTTTCATTGAACCTATAAAATTCCATCATTTTTTTATTCCTACTATGGGAGTCAATGGTCACTATCTGCTGTGGGTTTACCATCATTCCTCAAAATATTTTCTTTTGTGTTAATCAGAAAAAAACCAATGCATACAGGTTTAAAACAACACAAGGATGAGTAAATTATGAAAGAATTTTCATTGAACCTATAAAAATCCATCATTTTTTTAATCCTACTATGGGAGTCAATGGTAACTTTCTGCTGTGGGTTTACCATCATTCCTCAAAATATTTTATTTTGTGTTAATCAGAAAAAAACTAATGCATACAGGTTTAAAACAACACAAGGATGAGTAAATTATGAAATAATTTTCATTTAACCTATAAAATTCCATCAATTTTTTATTCCTACTATGGGAGTCAATGGTCACTATCTGCTGTGGGTTTACCATCATTCCAAAAAATATTTTCTTTTTGTGTTAATCAGAAAAAAACTAATGCATACAGGTTTAAAACAACACAAGGATGAGTAAATTATGAAAGAATTTTCATTGAACCTATAAAATTCCATCATTTTTTTATTCCTACTATGGGAGTCAATGGTCACTATCTGCTGTGGGTTTACCATCATTCCTCAAAATATTTTCTTTTGTGTTAATCAGAAAAAAAACTAATGCATACAGGTTTAAAACAACACAAGGATGAGTAAATTATGAAAGAATTTTCATTGAACCTATAAAAATCCATCATTTTTTTAATCCTACTATGGGAGTCAATGGTAACTTTCTGCTGTGGGTTTACCATCATTCCTCAAAATATTTTCTTTTGTGTTAATCAGACAAAAACTAATGCATACAGGTTTAAAACAACACAAGGATGAGTAAATTATGAAATAATTTTCATTTAACCTATAAAATTCCATCATTTTTTTATTCCTACTATGGGAGTCAATGGTCCCTATCTGCTGTGGGTTTACCATCATTCCTCAAAATATTTTCTTTTGTGTTAACTTCTTACACCCTGAAGCTATTTTGGGGATTTTCGCCTGGATTTGGCCTACCCAATTTCAAAAGCATCCCATACCCACATGCAGAGGTTTACATACAAAAGTTTGGTATCATTTTACAGGTAACCCTTTGAAATTACCTAAAACACTGTTAAAAGTGCTCAACATGGTTGTATGTGATATCAGTCCTCTAATAAACACAAAACTAAATAGGCGCTTTTTGATGTTTTTTTCTAAAGTTTTTATTTGAAAGTATATAACTCTGGCCCTGGGTATCTCAGGTCCCTGCAGACAGTTTTGTTTGATTCCAGCAATTGTCAGCTTACAGAGGAAAAAGAATTTTTTTCTCTATCATAATCTATGCAAAAGTTATTTTACTCCAACTGAAGGGAGGAATAATACCCTTTTTGTATACAATTTCTGCCTAAGAACATTTGAAGTGTCCCCATAACCACATACAGTGGAATAAATGCAATTCCTTTATATCATTTTAAAGAAAACCCTTTGAAGTTACATAAAAAGCTGCTGTTTGTGACAAATTTTGTTATTTATGTTGTTTTTCATATGATGAAACACCAAATTTTATTTTTTATGTTGTAAATACTGTCTTTGATAGTGTATAACTCTGGTTCTGGGTGCTCTAGCAGACTGCAGACAGTTCTGGTTGTTAGCAGCAGCAGACAGTAAACACCCAAAAAAAGAATGAACTCTTTAGCATGTCGCATTCAAAAGTTATTCTCATTTTACTAAAGGGTGTGAAAATACATTTTTCATATAAATATTAATTTTTTGTTTTGCACATATAATAAATAGCAAGGGATTATATATGCACAAAACCAAAGAAAATGCTGTGAATGGACTCATTGTTTAGAGTAGGACCTAAGATAAAAGATGGTGTATCATTTGTGGCTATATGTGCTATCTGAGGCAGTCCACACTCAAGTTTCACATATGTTTACAAAAGACCATTTTTTACCTTATTATTCATTCAGCGATTGTTGGATATGTGTTGATATTAGAACAAAAATAACGCTGTAGCCTTATTCCTGAGAATGAGAGCTTTCATTTGATATAAGACTTGCCCATGTTTGTCATTTTTGAAAAATATGAAATATGTAAATATTATATGATATCAAAAAATATTGGGGGGGTGATAGTGTAAATTAAGTGTAAATAACTTTCTCACAGTAAAAGATGTGTCAAAGTGATGCATATCTGCAGAAAGTAGAGACTCTAAGCTTTCAAACAGTATCTCATATGTGTTACTGGGGTCCATGACGGAGCATCAAAGATTAAAATAATATTTTATATTAAGTCAAAATACGAAATTCTGGACCCGGGACAGGGTCCTCAGGGTTGAAGAGGTTAATCAGAAAAAAACTAATGCATACAGGTTTAAA
Organism: Paramisgurnus dabryanus; assembly: GCF_030506205.2. Taxonomy (NCBI): domain Eukaryota; kingdom Metazoa; phylum Chordata; class Actinopteri; order Cypriniformes; family Cobitidae; genus Paramisgurnus; species Paramisgurnus dabryanus. The sequence continues at coordinate 10,774 of NW_027394216.1, read as the reverse complement.
ACAACACAAGGATGAGTAAATTTTGAAATAATTTTCATTGAACCTATAAAATTCCATCATTTTTTTATTCTTACTATGGGAGTCAATGGTCACTATCTGCTGTGGGTTTACTATCATTCCTCAAAATAATTTCTTTTGTGTTAATCAGAAAAAAACTAATGCATAAATGTTTAAAACAACACGAGGATGAGTAAATTATGAAAGAATTTTCATTGAACCTATAAAAATCCATCATTTTTTTAATCCTACTATGGGAGTCAATGGTCACTATCTGCTGTGGGTTTACCATCATTCCTCAAAATATTTTATTTTGTGTTAATCAGAAAAAACTAATGTATACAGGTTTAAAATAACACAAGGATGAGTAAATTATGAAAGAATTTTCATTGAACCTATAAAATTCCATCATTTTTTTATTCTTACTATGGGAGTCAATGGTCACTATCTGCTGTGGGTTTACTATCATTCCTCAAAATATTTTCTTTTGTGTTAATCAGAAAAAAACTAATGCATAAATGTTTAAAACAACACGAGGATGAGTAAATTATGAAAGAATTTTCATTGAACCTATAAAATTCCATCATTTTTTTATTCCTACTATGGGAGTCAATGGTCACTATCTGCTGTGGGTTTACCATCATTCCTAAAAATATTTTCTTTTTGTGTTAATCAGAAAAAAACTAATGCATACAGGTTTAAAACAACACAAGGATGAGTAAATTATGAAAGAATTTTCATTTAACCTATAAAATTCCATCATTTTTTTATTCCTACTATGGGAGTCAATGGTCACTATCTGCTGTGGGTTTACCATCATTCCTCAAAATATTTTCTTTTGTGTTATTCAGAAAAAAACCAATGCATACAGGTTTAAAACAACACAAGGATGTGTAAATTATGAAAGAATTTAATTGAACCTATAAAAATCCATCATTTTTTTAATCCTACTATGGGAGTCAATGGTAACTTTCTGCTGTGGGTTTACCATCATTCCTCAAAATATTTTATTTTGTGTTAATCAGAAAAAAACTAATGCATACAGGTTTAAAACAACACAAGGATGAGTAAATTATGAAATAATTTTCATGTAACCTATAAAATTCCATCATTTTTTTATTCCTACTATGGGAGTCAATGGTCACTATCTGCTGTGGGTTTACCATCATTCCAAAAAATATTTTCTTTTTGTGTTAATCAGAAAAAAACTAATGCATACAGGTTTAAAACAACACAAGGATGAGTAAATTATGAAAGAATTTTCATTGAACCTATAAAATTCCATCATTTTTTTATTCCTACTATGGGAGTCAATGGTCACTATCTGCTGTGGGTTTACCATCATTCCTCAAAATATTTTCTTTTGTGTTAATCAGAAAAAAACTAATGCATACAGGTTTAAAACAACACAAGGATGAGTAAATTATGAAAGAATTTTCATTGAACCTATAAAAATCCATCATTTTTTAAATCCTACTATGGGAGTCAATGGTAACTTTCTGCTGTGGGTTTACCATCATTCCTCAAAATATTTTCTTTTGTGTTAATCAGACAAAAACTAATGCATACAGGTTTAAAACAACACAAGGATGAGTAAATTATGAAATAATTTTCATTTAACCTATAAAATTCCATCATTTTTTTATTCCTACTATGGGAGTCAATGGTCCCTATCTGCTGTGGGTTTACCATCATTCTTCAAAATATTTTCTTTTGTGTTAATCAGAAAAAAACTAATGCATACAGGTTTAAAACAACACAAGGATGAGTAAATTTTGAAATAATTTTCATTTAACCTATAAAATTCCATCATTTTTTTATTCCTACTATGGGGGTCAATGGTCACTATCTGCTGTGGGTTTACCATCATTCCTCAAAATATTTTCTTTTGTGTTAATCAGAAAAAAACTAATGCATAAATGTTTAAAACAACACGAGGATGAGTAAATTATGAAAGAATTTTCATTTAACCTATAAAATTCCATCATTTTTTTATTCCTACTATGGGAGTCAATGGTCACTATCTGCTGTGGGTTTACCATCATTCCTCAAAATATTTTATTTTGTGTTAATCAGAAAAAAACTAATGCATAAATGTTTAAAACAACACGAGGATGAGTAAATTATGAAAGAATTTTCATTGTACCTATAACATTCCATCATTTTTTTATTCCTACTATGGGAGTCAATGGTCACTATCTGCTGTGGGTTTACCATCATTCCTCAAAATATTTTTTTTGTGTTAATCAGAAAAAAACTAATGCATACAGGTTTAAAACAACACGAGGATGAGTAAATTATGAAAGAATTTTCATTGAACTTATAAAATTCCATCATTTTTTTATTCCTACTATGGGAGTCAATGGTCACTATCTGCTGTGGGTTTACCATCATTCCTCAAAATATTTTCTTTTGTGTTAATCAGAAAAAACTAATGCATAAATGTTTAAAACAACACGAGGATGAGTAAATTATGAAAGAATTTTCATTGAACCTATAAAAATCCATCATTTTTTTAATCCTACTATGGGAGTCAATGGTCACTATCTGCTGTGGGTTTACCATCATTCCTCAAAATATTTTCTTTTGTGTTAATCAGAAAAAAACTAATGCATAAATGTTTAAAACAACACGAGGATGAGTAAATTATGAAAGAATTTTCATTGAACCTATAAAAATCCATCATTTTTTTAATCCTACTATGGGAGTCAACGGTCACTATCTGCTGTGGGTTTACCATCATTCCTCAAAATATTTTATTTTGTGTTAATCAGAAAAAAACTAATGCATAAATGTTTAAAACAACACGAGGATGAGTAAATTATGAAAGAATTTTCATTGAACCTATAAAATTCCATCATTTTTTTATTCCTACTATGGGAGTCAATGGTCACTATCTGCTGTGGGTTTACCATCATTCCTAAAAATATTTTCTTTTGTGTTAATCAGAAAAAAACTAATGTATACAGGTTTAAAATAACACAAGGATGAGTAAATTATGAAAGAATTTTCATTGAACCTATAAAATTCCATCATTTTTTTATTCCCACTATGGGAGTCAATGGTCACTATCTGCTGTGGGTTTACCATCATTCCTAAAAATATTTTCTTTTTGTGTTAATCAGAAAAAAACTAATGCATACAGGTTTAAAACAACACAAGGATGAGTAAATTATGAAAGAATTTTCATTGAACCTATAAAATTCCATCATTTTTTTATTCTTACTATGGGAGTCAATGGTCACTATCTGCTGTGGGTTTACTATCATTCCTCAAAATATTTTCTTTTGTGTTAATCAGAAAAAAACTAATGCATAAATGTTTAAAACAACACGAGGATGAGTAAATTATGAAAGAATTTTCATTGAACCTATAAAATTCCATCATTTTTTTATTCCTACTATGGGAGTCAATGGTCACTATCTGCTGTGGGTTTACCATCATTCCTAAAAATATTTTCTTTTGTGTTAATCAGAAAAAAACTAATGTATACAGGTTTAAAATAACACAAGGATGAGTAAATTATGAAAGAATTTTCATTGAACCTATAAAATTCCATCATTTTTTTATTCCCACTATGGGAGTCAATGGTCACTATCTGCTGTGGGTTTACCATCATTCCTAAAAATATTTTCTTTTTGTGTTAATCAGAAAAAAACTAATGCATACAGGTTTAAAACAACACAAGGATGAGTAAATTATGAAAGAATTTTCATTGAACCTATAAAATTCCATCATTTTTTTATTCCTACTATGGGAGTCAATGGTCACTATCTGCTGTGGGTTTACCATCATTCCTCAAAATATTTTATTTTGTGTTAATCAGAAAAAAACTAATGCATACAGGTTTAAAACAACACAAGGATGAGTAAATTATGAAAGAATTTTCATTGAACCTATAAAAATCCATCATTTTTTTAATCCTACTATGGGAGTCAATGGTAACTTTCTGCTGTGGGTTTACCATCATTCCTCAAAATATTTTATTTTGTGTTAATCAGAAAAAAACTAATGCATACAGGTTTAAAACAACACAAGGATGAGTAAATTATGAAATAATTTTCATTTAACCTATAAAATTCCATCATTTTTTTATTCCTACTATGGGAGTCAATGGTCACTATCTGCTGTGGGTTTACCATCATTCCAAAAAATATTTTCTTTTTGTGTTAATCAGAAAAAAACTAATGCATACAGGTTTAAAACAACACAAGGATGAGTAAATTATGAAAGAATTTTCATTGAACCTATAAAATTCCATCATTTTTTTATTCCTACTATGGGAGTCAATGGTCACTATCTGCTGTGGGTTTACCATCATTCCTCAAAATATTTTCTTTTGTGTTAATCAGAAAAAAACTAATGCATACAGGTTTAAAACAACACAAGGATGAGTAAATTATGAAAGAATTTTCATTGAACCTATAAAAATCCATCATTTTTTTAATCCTACTATGGGAGTCAATGGTAACTTTCTGCTGTGGGTTTACCATCATTCCTCAAAATATTTTCTTTTGTGTTAATCAGACAAAAACTAATGCATACAGGTTTAAAACAACACAAGGATGAGTAAATTATGAAAGAATTTTCATTGAACCTATAAAATTCCATCATTTTTTTAATCCTACTATGGGAGTCAATGGTCACTATCTGCTGTGGGTTTACCATCATTCCTCAAAATATTTTATTTTGTGTTAATCAGAAAAAACTAATGTATACAGGTTTAAAATAACACAAGGATAAGTAAATTATGAAAGAATTTTCATTGAACCTATAAAAATCCATCATTTTTTTAATCCTACTATGGGAGTCAATGGTAACTTTCTGCTGTGGGTTTACCATCATTCCTCAAAATATTTTCTTTTGTGTTAATCAGACAAAAACTAATGCATACAGGTTTAAAACAACACAAGGATGATTAAATTATGAAATAATTTTCATTTAACCTATAAAATTCCATCATTTTTTTATTCCTACTATGGGAGTCAATGGTCCCTATCTGCTGTGGGTTTACCATCATTCCTCAAAATATTTTCTTTTGTGTTAATCAGAAAAAAACTAATGCATACAGGTTTAAAACAACACAAGGATGAGTAAATTATGAAAGAATTTTCATTGAACCTATAAAAATCCATCATTTTTTTAATCCTACTATGGGAGTCAATGGTAACTTTCTGCTGTGGGTTTACCATCATTCCTCAAAATATTTTCTTTTGTGTTAATCAGACAAAAACTAATGCATACAGGTTTAAAACAACACAAGGATGAGTAAATTATGAAAGAATTTTCATTGAACCTATAAAATTCCATCATTTTTTTATTCCTACTATGGGAGTCAATGGTCACTATCTGCTGTGGGTTTACCATCATTCCTCAAAATATTTTCTTTTGTGTTAATCAGAAAAAAACTAATGCATAAATGTTTAAAACAACACGAGGATGAGTAAATTATGAAAGAATTTTCATTGAACCTATAAAAATCCATCATTTTTTTAATCCTACTATGGGAGTCAATGGTCACTATCTGCTGTGGGTTTACCATCATTCCTCAAAATATTTTATTTTGTGTTAATCAGAAAAAACTAATGTATACAGGTTTAAAATAACACAAGGATGAGTAAATTATGAAAGAATTTTCATTGAACCTATAAAATTCCATCATTTTTTTATTCTTACTATGGGAGTCAATGGTCACTATCTGCTGTGGGTTTACTATCATTCCTCAAAATATTTTCTTTTGTGTTAATCAGAAAAAAACTAATGCATAAATGTTTAAAACAACACGAGGATGAGTAAATTATGAAAGAATTTTCATTGAACCTATAAAATTCCATCATTTTTTTATTCCTACTATGGGAGTCAATGGTCACTATCTGCTGTGGGTTTACCATCATTCCTAAAAATATTTTCTTTTTGTGTTAATCAGAAAAAAACTAATGCATACAGGTTTAAAACAACACAAGGATGAGTAAATTATGAAAGAATTTTCATTTAACCTATAAAATTCCATCATTTTTTTATTCCTACTATGGGAGTCAATGGTCACTATCTGCTGTGGGTTTACCATCATTCCTCAAAATATTTTCTTTTGTGTTATTCAGAAAAAAACCAATGCATACAGGTTTAAAACAACACAAGGATGTGTAAATTATGAAAGAATTTAATTGAACCTATAAAAATCCATCATTTTTTTAATCCTACTATGGGAGTCAATGGTAACTTTCTGCTGTGGGTTTACCATCATTCCTCAAAATATTTTATTTTGTGTTAATCAGAAAAAAACTAATGCATACAGGTTTAAAACAACACAAGGATGAGTAAATTATGAAATAATTTTCATGTAACCTATAAAATTCCATCATTTTTTTATTCCTACTATGGGAGTCAATGGTCACTATCTGCTGTGGGTTTACCATCATTCCAAAAAATATTTTCTTTTTGTGTTAATCAGAAAAAAACTAATGCATACAGGTTTAAAACAACACAAGGATGAGTAAATTATGAAAGAATTTTCATTGAACCTATAAAATTCCATCATTTTTTTATTCCTACTATGGGAGTCAATGGTCACTATCTGCTGTGGGTTTACCATCATTCCTCAAAATATTTTCTTTTGTGTTAATCAGAAAAAAACTAATGCATACAGGTTTAAAACAACACAAGGATGAGTAAATTATGAAAGAATTTTCATTGAACCTATAAAAATCCATCATTTTTTAAATCCTACTATGGGAGTCAATGGTAACTTTCTGCTGTGGGTTTACCATCATTCCTCAAAATATTTTCTTTTGTGTTAATCAGACAAAAACTAATGCATACAGGTTTAAAACAACACAAGGATGAGTAAATTATGAAATAATTTTCATTTAACCTATAAAATTCCATCATTTTTTTATTCCTACTATGGGAGTCAATGGTCCCTGCTGTGGGTTTACCATCATTCCTCAAAATATTTTCTTTTGTGTTAATCAGAAAAAAACTAATGCATACAGGTTTAAAACAACACAAGGATAAGTAAATTTTGAAATAATTTTCATTTAACCTATAAAATTCCATCATTTTTTTATTCCTACTATGGGGGTCAATGGTCACTATCTGCTGTGGGTTTACCATCATTCCTCAAAATATTTTCTTTTGTGTTAATCAGAAAAAAACTAATGCATAAATGTTTAAAACAACACGAGGATGAGTAAATTATGAAAGAATTTTCATTTAACCTATAAAATTCCATCATTTTTTTATTCCTACTATGGGAGTCAATGGTCACTATCTGCTGTGGGTTTACCATCATTCCTCAAAATATTTTATTTTGTGTTAATCAGAAAAAAACTAATGCATAAATGTTTAAAACAACACGAGGATGAGTAAATTATGAAAGAATTTTCATTGTACCTATAACATTCCATCATTTTTTTATTCCTACTATGGGAGTCAATGGTCACTATCTGCTGTGGGTTTACCATCATTCCTCAAAATATTTTTTTTGTGTTAATCAGAAAAAAACTAATGCATACAGGTTTAAAACAACACGAGGATGAGTAAATTATGAAATAATTTTCATTGAACTTATAAAATTCCATCATTTTTTTATTCCTACTATGGGAGTCAATGGTCACTATCTGCTGTGGGTTTACCATCATTCCTCAAAATATTTTCTTTTGTGTTAATCAGAAAAAACTAATGTATACAGGTTTAAAATAACACAAGGATGAGTAAATTATGAAAGAATTTTCATTGAACCTATAAAATTCCATCATTTTTTTATTCCCACTATGGGAGTCAATGGTCACTATCTGCTGTGGGTTTACCATCATTCCTAAAAATATTTTCTTTTTGTGTTAATCAGAAAAAAACTAATGCATAAATGTTTAAAACAACACGAGGATGAGTAAATTATGAAAGAATTTTCATTGAACCTATAAAAATCCATCATTTTTTTAATCCTACTATGGGAGTCAATGGTCACTATCTGCTGTGGGTTTACCATCATTCCTCAAAATATTTTCTTTTGTGTTAATCAGAAAAAAACTAATGCATAAATGTTTAAAACAACACGAGGATGAGTAAATTATGAAAGAATTTTCATTGAACCTATAAAAATCCATCATTTTTTTAATCCTACTATGGGAGTCAATGGTCACTATCTGCTGTGGGTTTACCATCATTCCTCAAAATATTTTATTTTGTGTTAATCAGAAAAAAACTAATGCATAAATGTTTAAAACAACACGAGGATGAGTAAATTATGAAAGAATTTTCATTGAACCTATAAAATTCCATCATTTTTTTATTCCTACTATGGGAGTCAATGGTCACTATCTGCTGTGGGTTTACCATCATTCCTAAAAATATTTTCTTTTGTGTTAATCAGAAAAAAACTAATGTATACAGGTTTAAAATAACACAAGGATGAGTAAATTATGAAAGAATTTTCATTGAACCTATAAAATTCCATCATTTTTTTATTCCCACTATGGGAGTCAATGGTCACTATCTGCTGTGGGTTTACCATCATTCCTAAAAATATTTTCTTTTTGTGTTAATCAGAAAAAAACTAATGCATACAGGTTTAAAACAACACAAGGATGAGTAAATTATGAAAGAATTTTCATTGAACCTATAAAATTCCATCATTTTTTTATTCTTACTATGGGAGTCAATGGTCACTATCTGCTGTGGGTTTACTATCATTCCTCAAAATATTTTCTTTTGTGTTAATCAGAAAAAAACTAATGCATAAATGTTTAAAACAACACGAGGATGAGTAAATTATGAAAGAATTTTCATTGAACCTATAAAATTCCATCATTTTTTTATTCCTACTATGGGAGTCAATGGTCACTATCTGCTGTGGGTTTACCATCATTCCTAAAAATATTTTCTTTTGTGTTAATCAGAAAAAAACTAATGTATACAGGTTTAAAATAACACAAGGATGAGTAAATTATGAAAGAATTTTCATTGAACCTATAAAATTCCATCATTTTTTTATTCCCACTATGGGAGTCAATGGTCACTATCTGCTGTGGGTTTACCATCATTCCTAAAAATATTTTCTTTTTGTGTTAATCAGAAAAAAACTAATGCATACAGGTTTAAAACAACACAAGGATGAGTAAATTATGAAAGAATTTTCATTGAACCTATAAAATTCCATCATTTTTTTATTCCTACTATGGGAGTCAATGGTCACTATCTGCTGTGGGTTTACCATCATTCCTCAAAATATTTTATTTTGTGTTAATCAGAAAAAAACTAATGCATACAGGTTTAAAACAACACAAGGATGAGTAAATTATGAAAGAATTTTCATTGAACCTATAAAAATCCATCATTTTTTTAATCCTACTATGGGAGTCAATGGTAACTTTCTGCTGTGGGTTTACCATCATTCCTCAAAATATTTTATTTTGTGTTAATCAGAAAAAAACTAATGCATACAGGTTTAAAACAACACAAGGATGAGTAAATTATGAAATAATTTTCATTTAACCTATAAAATTCCATCATTTTTTTATTCCTACTATGGGAGTCAATGGTCACTATCTGCTGTGGGTTTACCATCATTCCAAAAAATATTTTCTTTTTGTGTTAATCAGAAAAAAACTAATGCATACAGGTTTAAAACAACACAAGGATGAGTAAATTATGAAAGAATTTTCATTGAACCTATAAAATTCCATCATTTTTTTATTCCTACTATGGGAGTCAATGGTCACTATCTGCTGTGGGTTTACCATCATTCCTCAAAATATTTTCTTTTGTGTTAATCAGAAAAAAACTAATGCATACAGGTTTAAAACAACACAAGGATGAGTAAATTATGAAAGAATTTTCATTGAACCTATAAAAATCCATCATTTTTTTAATCCTACTATGGGAGTCAATGGTAACTTTCTGCTGTGGGTTTACCATCATTCCTCAAAATATTTTCTTTTGTGTTAATCAGACAAAAACTAATGCATACAGGTTTAAAACAACACAAGGATGAGTAAATTATGAAAGAATTTTCATTGAACCTATAAAATTCCATCATTTTTTTAATCCTACTATGGGAGTCAATGGTCACTATCTGCTGTGGGTTTACCATCATTCCTCAAAATATTTTATTTTGTGTTAATCAGAAAAAACTAATGTATACAGGTTTAAAATAACACAAGGATAAGTAAATTATGAAAGAATTTTCATTGAACCTATAAAAATCCATCATTTTTTTAATCCTACTATGGGAGTCAATGGTAACTTTCTGCTGTGGGTTTACCATCATTCCTCAAAATATTTTCTTTTGTGTTAATCAGACAAAAACTAATGCATACAGGTTTAAAACAACACAAGGATGATTAAATTATGAAATAATTTTCATTTAACCTATAAAATTCCATCATTTTTTTATTCCTACTATGGGAGTCAATGGTCCCTATCTGCTGTGGGTTTACCATCATTCCTCAAAATATTTTCTTTTGTGTTAATCAGAAAAAAACTAATGCATACAGGTTTAAAACAACACAAGGATGAGTAAATTATGAAAGAATTTTCATTGAACCTATAAAAATCCATCATTTTTTTAATCCTACTATGGGAGTCAATGGTAACTTTCTGCTGTGGGTTTACCATCATTCCTCAAAATATTTTCTTTTGTGTTAATCAGACAAAAACTAATGCATACAGGTTTAAAACAACACAAGGATGAGTAAATTATGAAAGAATTTTCATTGAACCTATAAAATTCCATCATTTTTTTATTCCTACTATGGGAGTCAATGGTCACTATCTGCTG